>NW_015090847.1:174847-203953 GCF_001431845.1 Calidris pugnax
CCCCTGCCCTGGGCAGGGACACCTCCCACCAGACCAGGTTGCTCCAAGCCCCATCCAGCCTGGCCTTGAACCCCTCCAGGGATGGGGCAGCCACAGCTTCTCTGGGCAACCTGGGCCAGTGTCTCACCAGGGACGAAGGGGACTAGACCTATACTTTGAGCCAATGCTTATTATTGCCAGTGTGAGTGTACTGTATTGTCATAAACATACAACATGTGTATTAAAGGAGGGAATCTATTGCTAGAACCTGCTGTGCCATGCAATAGATTGCTATTAACTCTTTTAGTGTCTCTTTCAGTGTTAACAGTGTGCCAAACACCCTGTTGTTCAATAAGATAGGAGAAAAGAGAGCGAGCCACTGCTGTTGTAAGCTGGCACTGCTGCGGTGAAGTCAGTGCCTTCTGATGGCAGAGGGTGTGAGCACCAGATCACAGAATTACAGAAATACAGGATCTTCATGGTTGGGAGGGACCTTTGAGATCATCGAGTCCAAGATCTCCTCTGGCCCTCGCTCTGGTGTAAAGTGCAATCTCTCCACAACAAATCTGTGCGCCTTGAGTCACGCAAGACTTGCTTTGTCTGTACTGCCCTCCAGAAACATCAGGGTCCCGCAGGATGGCGGACACTCTGGTCCTGGTCCTCAGGGGATATTGGCTGTCTGGAGAACAACAGGTGACACCGTGGAGAAGCGCAACAGCCAGCACAGGAACGTGACCACATATGAGCTACACTGGTTTCTCTAGCAGCCCCCCTCAGCCGTACCTCCTGTGGTGCCCTGTGCTCAAATAGCTGTTGGGTGGGATGACCATGCCAGTGAGAAATCTTATCTGTGCTCTCCTGCCCTTACCCTGACTGTTTCTCTGTTTCAGATATGGAGACGAAAAGAGCAGAAGCCCTCTTCAATGACAGTAAGTGAGGGCTTTTTAAGCCTGGGAGATCTCCAATTGTTTTCATTACCATTAATAATATCTGAGCGCTTTTCCTGGTCCTTAACAGCCTTTTCTCATCCTCTAATCTAATGGTCTAATGAATGTGACCTCGTACTTCACACAGATGAGCCGTGTGTTTAGAAATCAATCTCGGTCCCAAGAAAACTTTTTTTTATTCCTGTCTTCTGGGGTATTTAGGAAGACTGGCTTGAAAATGGTGCTGATGGGGTGAAAATCCCATCTAGCCTACACCTACTGCTGAGTTTCTTGCTCAGATTTTTGCAGTGGGACGTTCCTCCTCTTAAAAACAGCAGATGTTCTGTGAGAAGAGAGCAAACGAGGAGAAAAGAGCGAGTGCTGAGGGCTCTGGAGCAATCTCCAGCGTTGGGCAGAGAGGAGACACGCTGCTGTGTGACTGCTCTAGGAGAAGGTGTCCCTGCCCAGGGCAGGGGGGTTGGAACTGGATGATCTTTAAGGTCCCTTCCAATCCAAACCATTCTATGATTCTCCTAACACAGCCTGGGAGTGAGAAGTGCCCCAAGAGCCAACAGAGCCTGGGAGTGAGAAGTGCCCCAAGAGCCAGTAGGACTGGGCACATGTGGAAGAGTTTGGGGAACAAAAAGGCTTTCTGTGTGCTCTCAGAAACTGGGAATGTGTCATTTTCTTCAGTGTGCATCAGAAGGAAGGAAAGACCACGAGGAAATGTATAGAAGTTACATCGGCCTGTGATGATAATGAAAGTGTTGTGGATTTTGGAATGGCTAGCAGCACAAAGTTGTTCCTTATGGAAATAATAGGCAATAGGATTGGTCTTCTCAAGCTACTACTTTAGGGGTTAAGTCGTAGTTTGTTTTAGAGACCTTCTTAAGCTTTGAGAGAAGGAAGTCAGCTTATTCGGAGATTTAATAATCATAAAAAGCCATATTTGCTTAAAAGTTGGGTTTCTTTTAACTGTGGTAAGGTTTGATCAGTACCTTAGCACCAGGCTGTCACATAACTGAAGATTAAATAGCATCACTTTTTGGGTTGGTTTGAGGAGCTGGTGTTCTGGGGCACGGATGGACTGGGAGTTTTTCCCTGTGTTTTGCACCTTGGCTGCTCAGATGGTTAAACAGGATCATCCAGTAGGACTGTGCACATGTGGAAGAGATTGGGGAAAAAAAAGGCTTTCTGTGTGCTCTCAGAAACTGGGAATGTGTCATTTTCTTCAGTGTGCATCAGAAGGAAGGAAGGACCACGAGGAAATGTATAGAAGTTACATCGGCCTGTGATGATAATGAAAGTGTTGTGGATTTTGGAATGGCTAGCAGCACAAAGTTGTTCCTTATGGAAATAATAGGCAATAGGATTGGTCTTCTCAAGCTACTACTTTAGGGGTTAAGTCGTAGTTTGTTTTAGAGACCTTCTTAAGCTTTATAACCCCTACTACTTTAGGGGTTAAGTTGAAGTAGTTTGTTTTAGAGACCTTCTTAAGCTTTGAGAGAAGGAAGTCAGCTTATTCGGAGATTTAATAATCATAAAAAGCCATATTTGCTTAAAAGTTGGGTTTCTTTTAACTGTGGTAAGGTTTGATCAGTACCTTAGCACCAGGCTGTCACATAACTGAAGATTAAATAGCATCACTTTTTGGGTTGGTTTGAGGAGCTGGTGTTCTGGGGCACGGATGGACTGGGAGTTTTTCCCTGTGTTTTGCACCTTGGCTGCTCAGATCGTTGACAGGATCATGCAGTTTTAGGGACAGTAATTGAGAATTACCAGCAGCTTTCCAGAGGTATGGAGAATGCCACAGAATACTGGGGAGGATCCAGAAACACACTAATGCAGATGGTTTTATGGATTATAGTGTATTCTCCGGTTTTCCTTTCACATGGAAAGTTTTGGCCAAGTAGATTTAGATTTCACTGAGGTCCTTCACTGTGGTTTTAAATCTCAGACCAGGGCAGACTCTACACCGTGCATGTGAGCTTCTCAATGTTGTGTGACTTTTTGGTTTGGTTTGGGGTTTTTTGTTGTTGTTTTTTTTTAAATTTCTGAACAGCTTTCAATCCGCTGTGTTATCGCTGCTCCTTTTGACGACGAGGTACTGTGAACAGAGCCTTGTGCAGATCCTAGCAGGAAGGGGCAGAGGTTACACTCTGTGTGGCTCCAATCTTTCGCTTCCAAGGACTTCAAGGGCCCTGGAGCTGGCAGCTCTGCAGTGACATATTACTGATTTCTGCTCCGTTCCCCTCCGAGTCGCTGTCTGCAGGAGGCTGGCAGTGCAATGGTTTGGGCTTGTGTGTTGTCACTATGCAAATAATTGTGAGCTCTGTCTCTTTTTCAATGGATTGGGATAGTCCTGTCTGTCAACTTTCCTAAGGTCTAGCTGAAATCGGGGCCTGGACGGAAACTAGTGGGTCATGGTCCAGGTAAGATGGATTTGATGCTGATGCTGATGGGAGAAGACAGCTGAAGCATCTCTTGTCCATTGAGGATGTTTCTGAAGCTACTGGGGAGCTTCAGCTGCTCCTGAATATCCTGAGTTTAGTGGCTGAAACCATGGATATTTTAATTTCTCTCTGGGTGTGGAGGATAATAACTTTATGTCATGGATACCCACTGTGCTGGAGGTATCCATGCCCTTGTCATCTCTGGCTTGGATTAGTGTGATGTTCTTTGCCTGAAGTGCCTCTCCAGGCCCACCTGCAGACTGCCAAACGTGCATTTACCTGTTTCCAGGTGACACCTTGCTGATGTAACCTGCGTGCATGCGTGGTAAAAACCCATGGCTTGGATCATTCCCACCTTAGATTTTGCCTTGTTCATGTTTTATAATAATGACAAATTACCTGGGACATTAAAGTTGGCAATCCCTGTATCTGGGAATTGTCCTGGGTGTGTGGTGAAGGGTTTTGATTCCTGATTTGGACTGCTCGCATGGCTAAGCCTGAATGGTTGACCATCATGGCTTTCCATAACAGTCAGTTGTTAATTCAGGCTTCTAACAGAACGGGTTGTGCATGAGGATCTCTGACCTTGGGGGCTGGTGGAAGGTGTGTTTTCTTGTTGATGTTGACTCTGTTAGAGAACCTCGGCGGTGTGTAGTTTTACATGCGTTTTCCACAGCCAATGAAAAGCATTATTTACTAAACGGGAGAGCAGCTAATACACTCTTTCTCCTTTTTGACAGTCTGTGGGTTACGGCAGAATAGATCGGTCAAGTCAATGGCAAAATCGTCGTCACTGCGGATCGTTGGTGGACTGTCTTCTGCAGAGACCGGGGACTGGCCCTGGCAAGCTAGTCTGCAGTACAACAACATCCATCGCTGTGGGGCAACACTCATCAGCGACACGTGGCTGGTGTCTGCAGCTCACTGCTTCAGAGAGTAAGTTCCCATTTGAGAGAGAACCTGCAGCAGAACGTGTCCCCTGTGTACCAAGTTGCGTGGCTTTCCAGATTTGCATCACACCCAACTCTTTCCAGAGGAACTATTGCCAAGTGCCAGGTCCTGCCCCTTGGGTCCCACCAACCCCCTGCAGCGCTACAGGCTGGGGGCAGAGTGGCTGGAGCTGCCTGGCAGAAAAGGCCCTGGGGGTGTTGGTGGCCTGTGGGCTGAACAGGAGCCAGCAGTGTGCCCAGGTGGCCAAGAAAGCCACCAGCATCCTGGCCTGTGTCAGGAACAGCGTGGGGAGTAGCACTTTGGAGGTGATGGTCCCCCTGTACTCGGCACTGGTGAGGCCCCACCTCGAGGGCTGTGTCCAGTTTTGGGCCCCTTCCCACAAAAAAGACATTGAGGGGCTGGAGCGGGTCCAGAGAAGGGCAATGGAGCTGGGGAGGGGTCTGGAGCACAAGTCTTGTGAGGAGAGGCTGAGGGAGCTGGGGGTGTTCAGCCTGGAGAAAAAGAGGCTGAGGGGAGACCTTCTGGCTCTCTCCAACTCCCTGAAAGGAGGGTGTAGCCAGGGGGGGTCGGTCTCTTCTCCCAAGGAACAGGAGATGGGACAAGAGGAAATGGCCTCAAGTTGCACCAGGGGAGGTTCAGGTTGGAGATTAGGAGAAATTTTTACACTGAAAGGGTTATCAGACACTGGAATGGGCTGCCCAGGGAGGTGGTTGAGGCACCATCCCTGGAGGTGTTCAAAAGACGGGCTGATGTAGTGCTGGGAGGTATGGTTTAGTGATGGTGTTCCTTGTTTGTTGTGTGGGTGACTATTTTTGTCAGTGAGGTTGACGGTTGGACGAGATGATCTTTAAGGTCCCTTCCAACCTAGAAGATTCTGTGATTCTGTGATTCTATTTTCTGCATTGGAGGAGAAAAGTCAGGGTTAAGCAGACCCATCACTTGTATGTTTCAATGAGAAATTAAAGGCTGACTCTTTGGAGCAGAACTGGCAATTGTACGAGTGGAAATCAGTAGGCATTTGGCCTATTGGGCTTAGAAGTCTAGAAAGAGTAATGTGGCTGAAAGGGCAGAGTATTTGTTTCCTGTTGCACGAAGCAATTCTGAAGGTGCTCCTTCATATTGCAAGTAGGTTGCTGCTGCTGCAGGCTCCTACCAGAAGGTATAATTCCACATTCCCACCCCTCAGCTCAGCCATCCGCTCCCACAGCATTATGGAAGGTGAATCTAGCAGGGAGCTGACCTGAAGGAGCTTTACAATAATAGTGCTCACCAAGTTTAAAGTCCCGAAAACGCATATATTTACAGCTAAATACTTCTAGCACTCTTATCTTTTTCAGCATGGGTCATCCTCAGAAGTGGACTGCTACTTTTGGAGCTGTTTTGAAGCCACCGAGCTTGAAACGATCAGTCAAGACTATTATTATTCATGAAAAATACCGCTACCCAGAACATGATTACGACATCGCGCTTGTGCAGCTCTCCAAACGAGTTGAGTTTACGAGCAGCATACACCGTGTTTGTCTGCCTGAGCCATCTGAGACTTTCCCCTACAATATTTACGCTGTCATCACGGGCTGGGGAGCACTTACCAACGACGGTGAGTCCTGAGTCTTCCAGGCGACCTGTATGGTACATAAACATCTACGTTAGAGAACAAGTCACACGAGGAGAGGCTGAGGGAACTGGGCATGTTCAGTTTGGAGAAGAGGAGGCTGAGGGGAGACCTCATTGCCCTCTACAGCTCCCTGACAGGAGGGTGTAGAGAGGTGGGGGTTGGCCTCTTCTCCCAAGGGAATCATGCCAGGAGCAGAGGAAATGGTCTGAAGTTGGGGCAGGGGAGGTTTAGATGAGATGTGAGGAAGAATGACTTTGGTGAGAGGGTGGTCAGGCCCTGGAAGGGCCTGTCCAGGGAGGTGGTGGAGTCACCATCCCTGGAGGTGTTTAAGAAACAATGTAGAGGTGGCACTTGAGGGCATGCTCTAGTGCCTGAGATTGTTGGGTTGTGTCTGTTTGTGGTGGGTTTTGTTTGTTTGTTTTTGGTTTTGTTTTTGTTTTGTGGTTGGACTCCGTGATCTCAAAGGTCCCTTCCAACCATGGAGATTCTGTGATTCTGATTCTGTTTATGTAGATGAATTGATACCACTTCTGCAGCCGTACGTTGTATGGCAGCAAGCCTAATTCTTTGTCTGTAAGCAATAGGTTTGTTTAATCAAGAGCAGCAGTTTCTTTTCTAAAATGAGACTAGGAAAACACTGAGTTACAATCCATTGAAGCAGAAAACAGGAAAAAGACTGTTCTCTTTTTCTAACCTTTCTGTTTCCTATTCTAAATTCCCAAGACAGGAAGTCCAGCCACGCATGTTTATAGACCACCTGAAAAATTATTCTCCCAGCCCTCGCCAGAAGCTACAGATAACTGAGGGCTTTCAGGAAAATGTGCAGTGAGCCACAGATGGTGATGTACCCAAGGTCACACTCTTACCAGGACACACTACGAGTAGATTTAGCACTGGAACCAAGATGTCTTCATTTTGTATAATCTGTGCAAATTGCTAGGTAATTCGTGTTCCACGGTATTATATGGAACATATATAAAATATAGGGGTTTACACTTAAGGCACCATGCAATCATTACTTCTATCTTAATGGTACAGTTCCTAAGTGAGACGATGAATATCTATGTTTTCCTTAAGAGCCTAACCTAGGTAGATCAACAAGCAAAACCTCCATAAGAAACTAAGTCAAGCTGGTCCTCCATAAGAGAACACTAAAAGCTCTTCCTGTATCTTAACTACTGCAAAGTAATTCTGTCGATAAATGCCCAAGCTGTGTTTTCCCTCAGGTCCAACTCCGAATGCTCTTCAGGAAGCAACAGTGAAACTTATTGACTCAGACACTTGCAACAGGAAAGAAGTGTACGATGGGGACATAACGCCCAGGATGCTGTGTGCTGGGTACTTGGAAGGAGGAGTAGATGCTTGTCAGGTAACTGTAGCTGAAAATTAGAAAGGAAAACTATTTTAAAGCTGACTGTAGCGTCTGGTTGACCAAATCTTAACTGACAGTGTATTAGTCCATTAAATAGGCTCCATTCAAACTGGAATTAAGTTGTAAAATGAAATAGCATTTCATACACATCATTTAGCGCATACAACCCATACTGAGAGAGCTAAATTAGTATCATATTCAGAATTTAAACTTTTCATAGCATGAAATGAAAATCTTATTCTGTAACTCAGAATAGCAACGAGAAGCCCATTTGCTTCTCATAATTTCTTGTGTGTGAAATCTAACTACCAATTTGTTTGCAAAGTGGTATGACGAGATGTTGACAGAGATACTAAATGCTGCAATACTAAATATGAGCTAAAAATTAAATGTCTCAAGCAGCCAAGACCAGACATCTGTACAGTTGAGAAGGAAGACGTTTAAGAATGTAGTAATTAAGCTGCCAGCAAAAACGCACTATCAGTCATTGAAATTAAATTCTGGACTGGATCATCTCATAAAAGATCTTCAGCAACAGACTTGTATCAGTGGAAGGAAAACTGTCTGAAACACAGATAACTATAAGGAAGATAAGTGTAAATGGAATAGTAACAATACGTGCATGGTGCAGGTTTGCAAATGTTGCAAGGAAATGCTTATGTTCAAACTGCAATATTTGCATAAAGACAACCTTTTAAAAGGTAATTTCTATTTATGTTATTTACAAAGAATTTACTTCTAAGCTCTGGTTCAAAGCAGACCATTTCCAGACTCCCAGTTCTACAGATTTACGCCCAAAGCCTTGCAAAACCAGTCTGGGAGGCTCAATTCCTCTGTTCCCTTCTGGCTCAGCATTGAAGAGACCTCAACAGAAGGATGCAACTGCTGTTTATTTCAGTAAAGCATTTTGGTGGAAGATGGGGAACTTGGTCTCTTGCGTGAGGATTGCCTTCCAGCCTGTAAGGTTTCCAGTTTAACGATTATTACCGTGTCATGCTATGAACAGTGTCTGAATTCAGCCTTTGAGAGTGGCTAACATCTTAAGGAGATACTGTTTAATTAGAAGACCAAGTTCCCCGTTAAATCCTTTTGAAATGTTGCTGCTGCAAGTGACTAGAATAATGTGTTGAAAGGATAGTGGTTACTGTAGGAAAAAAAGTTCCTCCTGGTTTAGATTGCTGTATCTATTTGTGTTTCCCTACTTCGTATGAGGAGAAAGACAAGGCAGGTGGGCAGCAGTGTTCCACGAAACAGAAGAGAAACTTTTTTTTTTTACTGTAAGACCACAGAGACAGGTCAGGAGGTTCCACAGCAAACAGGAAAAAGCCACAGGCTTCCAACTTGAGTTTCAGAAACAGCCTGGATTCTGCACAAATGGCAGCTCTTGAAGTATTGCTTGCTTTCTTCTGGTGTTGGACACAGCCTCCTGTCTATGGGGAGAATGATATTTTCCCTTCCGATCAATTAAATCTTTCTTTTTCCCCTCCTCTTTCTCTAGGGGGACTCTGGGGGACCACTGGTTACTCCAGACTCTAGACTGATGTGGTACCTCGTGGGAATAGTGAGCTGGGGAGATGAATGTGCCAAACCAAATAAACCTGGAGTTTACACACGAGTGACATATTTCCGTGACTGGATTACCTCAAAAACTGGCATCTAATTCCAAAATCAAAAATGGATTTAACTACATAGACTCCGTGCAACTCCTCATATTTTTCTGTAATTCTGAAAAGTTATTTTTTTAGTATATATATTTCTGTGTAGTTTTGGCCGAAGCAACCTTTGCCTGCAGCAAGCGCTATCTTTGCTGTCAGAGATCCTAACCCCTTGAGAATTTATACCAATATATGAGATTGCTTGCCTCATCTTTGAGCCTCAAAACATTCTCACTTATAAGAAATTACGAACTGATGTCGTCAAACTGAAATTTTAAAGTTACCAATCTACCTGCTTTATAAATACAAACATTTTCCAGGAAAAAAAAACAACAATAAAACAAAAATTTTCTTCAGCCATGGCCAAGGTCTGAAGCTGAACCTTCTTCCTCCAGTGAAGCAAATGTTGTCACAGCTGTGTTTCTAGCAAAGTGAACCCTTGGTTATTATTCTTCTTAGAGACTTTCATCTGCACAGACTGCAGCCGAGACCCTGGATGCTCGCCCTGCTCAGTGGATCAACCAGGACTGAGAGTCCTTAGGTCCTACCTAAGGAAAAGGAGGATTTCTGTGCCTGCAGGAAGTTGGAGGGGAGAAGATAAAAGCTCAATGTTCTTCATCTTAAGCACATTTTTAACAGCAAATTTTTGGTGGATTCTGTGAAGTTCAAGTTACCTGAAGGTGCTATTGTGGAAGTGCTTTATCACAGTACCATGCTGCTACCTCTGTACCGGTTGCCTTCCAGAGATCTACTCTGTTCAACTGACAACGTGCTTGAGATACAAAACCACAAGCTCTGCCCAAATTTGTCTGTAATACGTATGTCCCCATGAACAACTTCCTTGGGAGGAAATCCAGCATTTAAATTTTTGCTGATGGAAAAATAAATATTCACAACAAGTAATCTGGGAACTACCTTTTTCGTTCAAAAAATAGTGTGCTTTTCCAAGGGCACGCCAGCCGGTGGAAACCATCTCGCTGCAAAGAAAGCAATCAGTGATACTGTCCTGCTTCACTGATGGATTCATCTCTGCCATGTGTGAATATCATCCTGTCTTAGGAGGCTGAAGAGTAATTTCACTTTAAAGAACAGTCCTGCTAAGAACTTCAAAGTAAATGCAATCCTCACACCCCAGTTAAGCACTTTTCCTGCCTCTGTGCATGACATCTCATGGATTGCTGGTGGAAGAGGGTCCAGTGACATGACTATTACTGTCCCCTAGAGCCCAGGCCTTCAATATGAGGATCCAAAATGTCACTCCAGTACTGTCTCCTTTGAATGGCCGCCGGACTGCTTAGGCTGTGAATGCAGGACTCACTGGAGTCTGTATGAGACACGAGAGAAGCTGCAAGCCCCACAACTACTACAGCTGAAAATCTCTCCGAAGCATCCTGCCTCCCCTCCTGCTCAGAACTGGATCTCTCCTCAGCCTTCCTACTCTGCAAGCTCCCCAATAATCAGCATCCCTGGGGATGAGATGCTCAGCATTTCTTGAAAGCTCACACCCTGAATTATGAGCCTACATGTGGATGGGAAAGCCTATGCTTAAGCCTCAGGGGTGGAGGAGGGGGTGGTCTTATTATTATGCTCCTTCCAGTCTTTCTACATATCTTTTGAATTTCAGGAAAAGACAAGATGCCTTATCTCAGAAAGAAACGTACTGAAGATTTTAGATCAGTTTTGGTTTTGAAATAGTTGGATCTTTATTCTGGTTTTCCATGTCCATTATAAAATGCAAAGGATCTTGGGACAGTTAGGAGAATAGTTAGATGCAGCAAATCCGTTTCCTTAATTTATTGATGAAGTTTGTAATTTATGCACTTTTGAGTTGCTGCTATTTTTCAACTAAGATTTTACTCTGGGTCAAGTTCAGTTACCAAATAGAAACGTCATAGTTTTGTATTACATCACCCGGGAACACTGTTTTCTTCTAGTGTTCAGGTCCCCTTTTTTCGAAGGCATCCTTTGGGAAAAAAATTACATCTAGGTTTTTGTGCCTCTTATTGCTTTGAAGGTGAAAGTCACGACAAGTGTCCTTCCTTATGATCAACTGACAAATTGCAATTGGAAGTGACCAGCAGTCACTTTCATAGATAGCTAAGGCTTTGTTTTGCACTTAAATCTACCTTTTTGCCTAGAAAATGGAGGGGCGACAACAACAAGGGGATGAGGCCCAGATTTGATACAACCCCTATAAACTGGTTCCTACCTCACACTGCAAGTGATATGTATATATGATACCTTTAAAATGAGAAAGGCAGCCTTTATTGCAGATTTCCTCGCGAGAGGCCAAACAGCCACGAGGTGTGTGGGAGAACGTCTACCTTACTCAGGGAGTCCTGAGCCAGCCAGCTGCACTTTTCACACATTTTTTTAGCAAACTGTCTGGCCTGGGTTTGTCCTATACTCCATGTCAGTGTTTTATTTATGAAGACTCTGTTTGTTTTCTGCCCTAGGATAAAGCGAAGAGAATATTGTATGATTAAAGAAAGGATTTTTAAATGCCTTTTATTGTCGTTGATGTTAAGATTTAGCAAGGATTATAAAGGATATAAAAGTAATATGTTTCATAACATTAAATGTATTTTAAAACAGTTGCTCTTTTTTTTGTCTTTTTTTTTTGCTTAATAATATCCAAGCTAAAAATTAGTCTATTTTGAATCACATACAAGCCTCCTTATTCTCATGTAAGGCTATTCTAAAACTGCAGCTCTGTCTGTTCATTCCCCATCCTAAGATTGTTTGTCTTTTAACAGTGGCTGGAGCTTTAGAGAGATGTATCAGCAAAGACAAGGCAGGACATCTGCTCTTCTAAAATCCTCAAAGGTGAAGTTAGGTTAAGCTAGCACTATGCAAATTTGAGAACTAATCCGAAGCTTCATCCAAGAATCCACCACCTTGCTTCTGGCCTTGGAAAAACTTCTCCTCCTGCTGCGGCGTTCTTGGAAATTGGCTGTAGGGAGGTCTTACGTAGCTGATGTACCAGTTCTCCTGAGATTTCCCAGGCAGATTTAAAGCAGCAAGAAACGTGTTCCAAACTTCTGGTTATTCAAATTGGGTTGTTTGAGGCTTGCCCAATGCTAATTTTCAGCCTGGAGCACAAGTAGGAAAGAAACGAGAGGCTGATTGCACAAGGCCTAATCACGTGAGGAGGTCTGTTTGAATGACATCAATCCCTCACCGGGATTCCTTATGTAAGTAAAGCTTGTAGAAACTCCAATTCCGTATCTGCTGTTCCTGTTAACAAATTAGAAGAGCTGAGAGCCAAAAGTTATTATTGAACCCAATGAATATTTATTGGGCAACCTGCAGCCTGCTTTAGGAGATGCACATGCACGGAAAAGCCGGCTCTCGCTTTTGGAAATGCATTCGTGCACACGTCAGCACAGAATCAGCTTAGGTAATTGCTGCCCTCCATTATCTGGATCGGGATTTTAAGAACATCGTTAACACGGTTTCTAGGAAGGTTTCACTTGCTAGAGCAGCCTGGAACGACAAGATCCTTTGGCCCACCCCGTTGGGAAGCTGGAGTCCTTTTAAGCATGCCAGCAAAGCACGTTGTGCCAAAGAGAGGAGACAAAGCCTTGCCAGTCAGCACCTCCCTTCTGCAAGAGCTGATGGCAAGCCAGAGCTGATGGCAGGAAGCTTGGAAACCCACTGAAGGATGCTGACGTGGAGGTATGGTCATTTCTGCCCTGGCCTGCGTGCTAAACTGAGTTGTGTTGGCCTTAGTACTTTCAAATAACACATTTTTAAGGAGAAAAGTACATGTCTGCTGATTTGCTTATTAACTAAATAAACTGGGGAACCAAGTGCATTCCCTCCCCTAAATCCTCACTTTGGAGTCCCCATTAAGAATATGAAATCATGCTTGGAAATCAGGAAATTAACAGATTGGGGAAAAAAAAAAAAGTGCCAGTGGCTGGGATTTTCTCAGCAGATGGATGTATCAGCTTCGGCTCCTTTTGAGAATACTGGCTCTGAAAATGCATTCAATACATACATGCAGAATGACCCTACATAAACTGCACATAAACAGCAGTCACGGGGATTTCAGGCAGGAATAGCCTCGAAGTCCAGAGGTGGTGGTGTTCTCCTGACCACAGCCCTGTACCGCTCAAGGCCAGGCAGTAAAACTGACAGCCTCGCTCTGCACCTTCTGCCAAGCTCAAAAGCTGTAGCCGACATTAACGTGGTACAAATATGGAGTTCAGATTTCTTTTAAAATTATTTTTAAATTATTCAACCAAATTCACTAAGCTTTTAGGTTTGTGTGTATTTTTAAAAGAGGATGCTATGGGGAAAAAGAAAAGTCAAATGGCTTCAGATGTTTCAAATTTTGCAGTCTTGGACAGAAAAACCTCTGGTTTTTTATTTGGTACCATCAACATAGAGGGCTCCTGAGTTCACCTGCACTTGGGAAACAGTTTCTTTGGCTTCTGGGGTAAAAAGAATCTGTCCATTTTTATTTGCCAATTTATCTTAGAATGCCCATTCTAAGTTCCACTTTCACTGATTCACAGTTCCACTGATGGTTAGTCTTTGCTTAATTACTGCTAAACTGTCAGGCGAGAATTAACTGGATGTTGCTGTTTCTCTGTTTAGGCAAAAGGGTTTCCAGTATCCACGGTTACTATGCAAAATATGTTTCATGTGAGATGACTGCATATTGAAGTGACCGGTATCTTAAAAAAGGCAATAACCGGGACAGAAAGATGGTATGTAGCAAATTATTTTATTTTACTTTTCACAACACATTTGATTGGCAAGTTCTTAAAAATGAGAACTGTTAGTTTAACCCAAGGAAAAAAAAATATTGAAAGAGGTTCCTTTTTAAGGAAAGAAACTACAAAATTAAAGGTAAAAATCACTGACAGAGCTGAAAATTAGCAAAGTGGCAAAACTGAAGTTGATATTTTTTGCTACCTTTAAACTTTCCTTCACTTTTTTCCACCGTTTATACCTGGGACTCCTGTTAATTCTAGTCATTGGTTACCTGCGCTGCTCTTTGAAATTATTTCACTGAAATAACAGAAGTCATTTTATGCTTGTGTTTTCTGATTTTTATATATTATGTGAAAAAGCTAAAAAGCAAGTACCAGTAAGAACCGCATTCATCATCCAGAAGAACTAAACTGCTTTCTCCCTTTCTCCCATTTTTCAGTCCAGCATTTCAGACTTCTAGTGGCCTCTAGCGGTTCTTTGAAATCTGTTCTGCCTGTCTTTAATTATTTCTGCGTGCCACAAACGAGCTGTGTAGCAGACAAGCACTTTCACCCTGATCCTGCTGAAGCATAGCCTGTGTTTGAACAAGCACAGTGTTGCCCAGCTTCTCTTCATCTTCGTTACTAATTCAGTGCAAAAGCTGCGTGCGCTGTTGGACTGAGGTGTAAATCTTGAGGAAGCCACGTGTGATTGTTAGGACTCTCCTTCGTTAGAGAGAGAGATGCTAAAATAATGTATTGAATGCACACAGAGGACAAAACTTGGGCCTTCTTGCTCCTAGAAGTTCCCTAAAACCCAAGCAAGATAGAGAAAAGGCTTGTTCTTTTTGTGTGCGTGTAGTGTAGAATGCAGATAGTTTGGCAGGGTTTTTTTTGGAAGTTACAAATATTTTAAAATATAAGGTGACTGTATACACTGTATATAATGTTTTCAGTCATTGCTTGTGTGGTAGCATGAATCCCTCCCATGTTATCCAAGATGTGCTAACGATATCAAGAAAGACTTCAACTCGTCTCACCTACCCCCTGACCATTAGGAATAACAAAAGGGAAGGCAGAGTTTAAGTCGAAGGGAAATTAAACTGCCTGATGATGGGGAGGAAGGCAGGCATTTTTTTGCACCTATCTATGCCGGTGGCTCTCCTGCGCGACGCGGAGACAGTCACCTTAGCCGCGGGGCTCAGAAGGGCTCTTGGTGGCCTGAACCGGCAGCGCTTGGACGTCACGGGGATTTGGTTGGGGTTTATTTAAAATGGTTTACGCGTCCCGCGTTGGGGCACCCTCAGAGGAGACCACAGCCGCCGCCATGTCGCGCCGCGCCGTGAGGCCCGCCTCAGCCTGAGGGCGGGAGGAGGGCGGGCCGGGGCGGGGCGGCCTCAGGCCCGGCCCCTCATGTCGGCGCAGGCGGGGAAGCGCCGCGGCACCGGCGCTGCCGTTTTCCCACCCCCTTCCTGCCTCTTCCCCCGTCGCCGCCGGCAGCAAGTTGGGGCCTTGATCGCAACGCCAGGCCGCCGCCGCGGTGAGGGCGGGCGGTGGGGCCGAGGAGAGGGGGGGGAGCCTGAGGCGGGAGGCCGGGGTAGGGCGGCGAGCCCGGGGGAGGCTCAGCCCCCGCCGGGTGGCGGTTCCCAGCGCCTCAGGAGCGCTCCGGGAGCCGGTGGGTCGAGGTCGGGGGCTGCAGCGGGTCTGGGGCTGCTGGGAGCCGGGTCGGGTCGGTTCCCGTCTCGGTTCCCGTCTCGGTTCCCTGCTGTATATCCGAGGTGTC
Organism: Calidris pugnax; assembly: GCF_001431845.1. Classification (NCBI taxonomy): domain Eukaryota; kingdom Metazoa; phylum Chordata; class Aves; order Charadriiformes; family Scolopacidae; genus Calidris; species Calidris pugnax. The sequence goes on from NW_015090847.1 coordinate 190,285, forward strand.
GCTTTCCCCCCCCGTTATCCCGGCGGGGCTGATGGTCAGCGGTGGGGCTGACCGGCCTCTCTCTCTCTCTCCGCCGGCTGAACAGGGAGCCTGCGTCGACTGGGATCCGCCTCTGGAAACCCTGGGTAGGTGGGATGAATCCAGGCCTCCCCGCCATCCCAGCCTGCGAGTAATTAATACTGTTTTCAGCCGGTGCTGACTTGGAGGTAAGAAACACTCTGAAACCAGCCCCCCTGGGCTACAGCTCCTGTGCCTCTGCTGCTCTTCAGAGCATCTTAGTCCTTGGCAACATGGAACTGCTCAGTTTGTCCCTGGCCCACAAGCAGCTGAGGCTTTAAGAAGGACATTACTTATAGATTTAAGTAGAAGCCTGGCATTAAAATTGGTGGCGTCGCCTTTTGAAAGGAAACAGGTTAGTATATAAATGTCAAGTGTCTGGTAAGAACCAGGACGTTGTGTTAGATTGGCTCCCCCATATTGCATGCCTTTCTTTGAGACAGGTGCAATACTGTTTGAACTAAAATGAGAAACGTAACTTGGATGCAGGAATGCATTAACAAAGCTCTGTACGAGAGCCACTTGACAGTAGCATCACCAAGTTCTCTTTTGGAAGGGGGTGTTTTGCTGTCCCTGCTGGGCACGCTGGCAGCAGCTCTAACGGAGAAGGCGGGAGGAGAACTGGGAATTGATAAATATATTGGAAGAGCCAGTGGCAAACGGGTCTGCATGAGACAGGTGAAGTAGGTTCTCTTGTGGGTGGATTGCATGTCCTTATTTACAAGTAAACGCTGTTTGGGAGGGAGGGCATGCTGACTGAGGTGGCTGTCAACAGCCACAGCAGAGGAAGTTGGGTGTTTTATCCAGGGGTAGGTTTGTCCTTAGTACCACAATCTGTTTATGCTGGGCAGTCCCAGAGGGCCTGTGCTGTTTGTGGAGGAGGAGAACAGCTTGGGGGATGGTTGCTTTGGGCTGGTGTGAGGTGACGCTGGCTTGCTTTGAGGGGAACTTTGAGTCTTGTGTCCCAGGCAGTGGCTGAAATTAAGGCTTTTACCTAAGCAGGGAGTGAAGCCTGTGACTCTGAGATGAGATGTGTTGCTCTGTCTTGAGATCTGGGTCAGAGGATGGTCTAGTAACATTGGCATTGCTTGTCTTCAGCCCTTGGGTAAGGGAGCTTCGCAGGAGGGGCTAGTGGCATAGATTGGGATGGAGGTTGACTCACGTTGACTGCGCTAGCTCACGTGTAGCAGTTAGCATCCACACTGTGGAAGACGTTAAATGATGAGATTTGTGGCTTGCTTTCAATGTAATTCCATCCCTTTTTGCGCTACTTCAGCACTTTGTAAGTCAGCCTAAAAAAATCAAAGGGACAAATTTAAGGTCAGGATGCTGTAGTCTTCAAGTTGTGACAGGCTGCAGAAGCCACACATCAGAAATGTTAAAATGTTTGCCAAAACCATTTGAACAGTAAATAGGAGTCAACCTTTGGGCAGGATTGCCTTGGAAGCTCTTTTAGGGTGTATCTGTGCTCTCAGGGATGAGTTGTGTTTGGGCCTTTTCAATCTCACAGGAGAAAGGATTGTCAGTCGTGTTTAGTTTCTGAGGCAGCTTGTAGGGAGTCGAAATAAGATGTGTACCTTTCAAGTAGTGATGGAAACTCATGTTCTGGATCAAACATGGGGTCTGTTTTGCTTGTCCTGTATTTGGCAGTGATCACCTGCCAGATCTAGGAAGCAGCAATTCCCAGCCTGCATAACTAAGTCAACCAGTGACAGTTTGTTCCAAATACTAGTGCTTAGTTATCGCTAGGATAACTTAACAAGGGAAAAAGTCTTGGCTGATGACTAAAGGCCGTAGTAATACTAATTATGCTTTTTCTCAAAATCCCATGGAACTGTTTAACTTGATGTCTTAGTTAAATGTATTAATTCAGATCTTTGGGTATTGATTTCTTCAGCTAGCTAAAACAGTAACTTGTTTCGTAAGGGTTTTCAATTAACATAGAAATAATGCAGCGTAAATAATTATTCCTAGTCATTCAGGCTTCTATTTTAAATAAGCGCTAATGAGGAAGATGCAAGTTAAATAGTTTGGAGCTGTTAATATAAAATGGAATTGTACTTTAGTGGCAAATACAAGAAGCAAGTCTTATGTCTCCTCAATGGGGAAATTAATATGTCTGTGTATATTTTGAAATAATTTATTGAAGGTTTGGGGGTTCTTGTCTTCTGGCTCCTGTGCATTTTAACTACCTAGATGCTGTGGTGTTTTATCAGCTTCTTAATGTTCAAAGTGATTCCTGTGTAACATAATTTTTTTCTGTTTTTTGGTTCCTCTACTGAAGAATTGAGTGGGGTGGCCACCTGTGACATTGCATACAATGTAATCAGATTATTTCTTTTTGTAACCCTTCTAGTGTAAAGAAATCACATTGCATCATGGCAGCAGACTCTATGGAAATTGATGATGCTTTGTATAGGTAAGAATATCAGATTTTTAAGTGTTACTTGTAACTTATCATCAACGCTTAACATTTACATGCAGTGATGTGAAAGACACAAGGCTTGTGTCTTCCGTCGTTAATTCCAAAAAAATCCTGAATAGGTTTTACAGTGATTTAAAGTTAAAAGTTATTTCTCTTCTCTAAAACCTGGCACTGTAAAGATCTGTACTAAGTGTATTTCACTGTTTGGGTTGTGAATGCTGATACTACATTTGGTACACCTTTATTTCCTAAAGGACTGTACAGTTCCTGAATGTTACGTCCTCAGTTGCTTGTTGAACGTAGGGCTGTTAAACGGACCGTGCACGCGTCACTAGTGACACAGGCTCATCTGTAGAACTTGGTATTGCAGATTAGAAGCTGATTGGGATGGTAGAACAGCTGAAAATATTTAAACTTTTTTGGAAATTATTGGTAGTTTTTGACTTGCTTTCACACACTCTTTGTTTGTATCTTGTTTTGATCTGAATTTGTCTTTGCTGTAGCCGCCAGAGGTATGTTCTTGGAGACACGGCGATGCAGAAGATGGCTCAATCCCATGTATTCCTGAGTGGCATGGGTGGCCTCGGTGTGATTTTTGACTTGCTTTCACACGCTCTTTGTATCTTGTTTTGATCTGAATTTGTCTTTGCTGTAGCCGCCAGAGGTACGTTCTTGGAGACACGGCGATGCAGAAGATGGCTCAATCCCATGTATTCCTGAGTGGCATGGGTGGCCTCGGTGTGGAGATTGGTAAGTTAGGTAACATTTATTTAAGCAGACATGAGTGTATGGTAACATACTGTCTCAGGATTCCTGGAAAGCTGATTTTAGATGTAATGAGCATGTCCAAAGTACCTGAGTGAATTTATATGCGCCTGATGCGTACGAGTTACATAGTAGATGCAGGAGTGATCCTGGACTTTTCTCTAGCAAGCTTTTTAATAGAACAACATTTCAAATTTTACTTTAAAATGTGTTTCCACAGGCCAGATCACTTTACCCAAAGTCTTGTGTCTTGGGTGAAGGTTGAAGGTGGATAACCCAAGTTATTCCTTTAGACATCAGTATCAATGAATGTGATATAGGAACAGCTACAGCCTCAACTATCCCCATGTAGGAAATGGGGGGGTGGAGGTAGGAGAACAGATGCAATTTGGTGCAAAATGCATAACTGCCTTGGTGCAAGAGACTCCTTTAACAAGTTCCCTTACTCTTTATGAGCAAGACTTGTCCTGGCTGGTTCTTACCTGATGTATTGCCCTTTCAGTTGGCCCGAAGGGTACTCTGCGCCAGATGCCAGAACAGAGTCAGGAGATTTTGCAGTTTATTGTCATTGGTGTCTCTGTAGTCACGCTTGTGGGATGAACAGCTGACAAATGACAAATGTGGAGAGCCTTTTTAGCCTCGCTCATGTTACTCTGCTTTCAGCGGTGCTGTAGAATGCTTGAGCCAAATGTGACAGAGAATGAACTCTTAAGCTAACCCTGAAGTTCTTAGCGATGGCAGTTATTGTCCACCCACATAATTAGTCAATTACACATTTGGAAGAAATCTACAATAGTCCCTCTCTCTTTCTGTTTGTTTTTTTTCAGCCAAAAATATAATTCTGGCTGGGGTCAAGGTATGTAAAACAGTTCTGTTGTTGGGTATTCTTGGGGGGGGAGAAGAAAAAGGGACAACACTACCAGCTAGCTAATCTTAAGTTTCTGAAACAGTCTTTCAGTAGAAGAGTTGCAAAACATTTGAGAACCTGATGGTAAAAACTTTTAATAATCTGGTTGTTTTAGTGGTATGGTCAGAGTTTCACATTAGGGTCTACTGAACTCTGAAATACCTCACGTAATATTTTGGCCAGCTGCTGATCAGACATTGCATCCTTTTGTACAAAGTGGCCTCTCCTAAAAGGAGTGGTATAAACTCAAAAGCCAAACTATTCAAAATATGTTATCCTATTCTGTCATCCATCAGAATCCTTTTGTGTAGACATTAGAATGGTTGGGTGTTTTAATCCAACAACTACTTTTGTGCTGCTGGGATTAATTTTATTACGGAGAAGCCTTTATAAACTTACTCTTCCAATTAAAAAAAAACCAAACTTGTTTATGAGTTTGGGAGTCCATTAATTTACAGATCGCAGTTGGCTATTAATTGCAGCATGGCAAAAATACTCCTTGATATTTAAAAGCTCTCATCACTGCAAGGTTGGAGGAGAGAGGCCTTTATAAACTTATTCTTCCGATTAAAAGAAACAAAACTTGTTTATAAGTTTGGGAGTCCATTAATTTACAGATCACAGTTGGCCATTAATTGCAGTGTGGCAAAAATACTCCTTGATATTAAAAGCTCTCATCACTGCAAGGTTGGAGGAAGATGCTTAATGAAGTGCATATTGCAGATGCGTTTCTCTCTCTCAAACAGTGAGAGTTTTCTTGGAAAAGAGGTCGGAGGAGCTTGTTCTTATACATGGTACAGCTAAACCTTCTGCAGTGCTTGTCTTACAGTGTTTTATGTGGGGCTTAATCCATCCTTTGGGGTGCTGTGACCATGTACGCTTCTTCCAGTAAATGCCTTTTGCCAAACTTTCTCAGGCTCTTACGGTTCATGACACCAAGCAGTGCACGAAATGGGATTTGGGGATCAACTTCTTCATCCATGAAGATGATATTACCAGTCAAAGGAACAGGTTGGTGAAGTCTTTGGAGCGAGGGAGGGCTGAACTTGACTAGGATTAACAGTTTCATCAGTGGCAAAAATAACAGTTGGTTGTCCAAGAGCTGCTAATACAAATCAAGTACTAATTAAACCCTGTCTCTGGAGTTACTTTGAGCGCCCAAGTAGGTACTGGGGGAAGTCTAGGACGTTCTGTCTGAGTCAAACATCTCACTTCTTGCAGTTGGGAGCTTGTGAAGTAAATGTAATAGTGGAGGCCAGGGTGCATTTCTTCCTTGGACTTTCTCAGCCACTCATGTGAGACTAGAAAACAGCCATGAGAGCAGACTGTCAGTGAGTCCTGTTGTCTGTTGGACAGAGCTGTTTTCCCCAGACCTGCTAGGAATTAAAGTGTGAATAAATAAGTTGGTGATTGTTGCCAAGAGACTTGCTGAGGGATTCTTGTAGGACATGCGGGGTATGAAATTCTGTGTCAAAAATCCAGTTTTGTAGATGCATAAAAAACTTGAAAGTTGCTGTTCTTTCAGGGCTGAGGCCACGCTTCATCGTATTGCAGAACTCAATCCATATGTCCATGTAGCAGCCTCAACTGTGCCACTGGATGAAACCACAGATCTGTCTTTTCTGAAGCAGTACCAGGTACGTCACTCCTAAAGCAGTTGTATGTGGTATTTTGCTCAGAGCAAACAACTTGGATTTTTTATGTAAGTAAATAAAATTAAAACAAACTTTAAATTACATTTCGAGGTGATGTAAAGAAAGAAGTAGGTGTTGTATTTGGACATTTGGATGAAATGGTTGTGCTTGGTTTTTTTTTTTTCAAGGCTGAAACAGTGCTTTTGTGTTCCTAGCACTTTACTATGACAAATAGCTCAGTGAGATTGCTATACAATTATATTTTTTTGTTCAAAGGTGAAACTGACCTTTTTTGCAGCTGCATAGCACGGATATTCTATATGTAGTTCATGTGCTGTATTCCAGGCAGTAGAAACTCAGGCTATATAATTAGAAAGATCATTTATGTCTGTATCTAATGAAACATAAGCTCCTTGTGGCGGAATGAGGATGTTTTCAGTTGTTCAGTCAGCTGTCTCCTCCCTGTGTGCCTGGCTCAGGCTGAGTTCAGAACTTTTACGGTGTGGCTGTTGGTTATACCCAAGCTCACCAAGTTTCTGAAGGTCTCAGCTGTAATAAGCTATGTATAGCTGAATGGGGTGCAGTGCATATGCTTTGTAACCCAATACTATCCTAAACTTCAAAAGAATGTCTGTGGAAATTGTATGTCTGCAATTTGATGAGCACCAGTATGTGAAGCTTGCGCAGACTTCTTGGTGTGCACTAATGAGTCTCCTTTGTGTTTGTTTTGCTAAGTGTAATCTTAAAATTCATGCAGACTTCTTGGTGTGCACTAATGAGTATCCTTTGTTTTGCTAAGTGTAATCTTAAAATTCAAGACCTACGTTTTCTCTGAGATTATTGTAAGTATTCTAATTAGGTTTGGAGTTTAACACCTGCAGTTAAAAAAGAAAAATATGTGGGAATTTGCTGTTCCTGCTCTTGCTCATCTTGTTTCCAGAACTTGTGGAGCAGTAACCCATCTGTGCTAATGTATAATGAGAAAACTGAGTTAAGACTCAACTTTCTCTATTACGTGTGTGGGAAAGGAATTGGGACACCTGAATAACTTCCTGTTAGTTTTTCCAGGCCACTTTTTCCATAGCCTGAAGATGTTGATTGCTTTTTGTGTCTTAGATTTACTTCTGTTCTTGTTCACAGTGTGTCATATTGACTGAAGTAAGTCTGTTGCTGCAGAAGAAGATTAATGACTTCTGTCATGCTCAGCAGCCACCTATTAAGGTAATATAAAAATGAAACATATGAATAATCTGTACAGTGAGCATTTTGGACCTCCAGCATGTTCTGTCTGGAAATGGAGAAAGCTGGTTGTGAGGTATACAGTTCCATGCAGATAGCCTGTTGATGGGTCAGTATGTGTTTTTGGAGTGCAATGCTGCTAACATGTGTCTGATATCAGCCCAGATAGCCATAGCTTTGTCCCTAAAGAAGAAGAAGTTCTGTTAAAGAAATAGTTTTCGGAGGTATACAGTTCTATGCAGGTAGCACGTTGATGGGTCAGTATGTGTTTTTGGAGTGCAATGTCTGCTGTTATCTTGATATCAGCCCAGATGGCCATAGCTTTGTCCCTAAAAAAGAAGAAGTTCTGTTAAAGAAATAGTTTTCACTGTTAACTCATAATTGTTCTGAAAGAACATGCTGAGACTGAATGTAACTGTAGTAGAATCATAGAATAGAATCATCTAGATCGGAAGGGACCTTCAAGATCATGGAGTCCAACCATCAACCAAAAAAACCATCACTAAACCATGTTCTCCAGCACCATGTCAACCCGTCTTTTGAACACCTCCAGGGATGGTGCCTCAACCCCTTCCCTGGGCAGCCCATTCCAAGGTTGGATAACCCTTTCAGTGTGAAAATTCTTCCTAATGTCCAACCTGAGCCTCCCCTGGTGCAACTTGAGGCCATTTCCTCTTGTCCCATCGCCTGTTCCTTGGGAGAAGAGACCCACCCCCCCTGGCTACACCCAGGGAGTTGGAGAGACTTCAGGGAGTTGGAGAGACCAAGGTCTCCCCTCAGCCTCCTCTTCTTCAGACTAAACACCCCCAGCTCCCTCAGCCTCTCCTCACAAGACTTGTTCTCCAGACCCCTCACCAGCTCCATTGCCCTTCTCTGGACCCGCTCTAGCCCCTCAATGTCTTTTTTTGTAGAAATGGTATTGTTTTGCTATTCCACTACATATTGGTTTGATTTCCTGTTTTTTGTGTAGGGGTTCTGAAGTGCTCATGCAAGTTCAAAGGCTGTCATTAATGCCGTGCTCTATAATCAGTGGCCTAGGTGCACATGAAAGGTTTCCACTGTAGAAGTCAAACCTGCCAGGCTTGGACAAGGTTGAATGTGAGAGGTCGTTCTTTTTTGCTTGTGCTGTTTTAGGGATACTCCTGATTTTTGACTTTCTCTTGTAGTTCATCAGTGCAGATGTATATGGAATGTGTTCACGTTTGTTTTGTGACTTTGGTGATGAATTTGAAGTGCTGGATACAACGGGAGAGGAGCCAAAGGAGATCTTCATTTCAAATATAACGCAAGTAAGGGATAGGGGTCCTTGTACTGCTTCCATTTTTATTTTTTTTTATAACGATTGGCTGTGTGACCAAGCAGAGTGTTTCACTTCAGCAGCCTGCTAAGTAGTTGAAAATTTGGCAGTATAGCAGAGGCAAACAAAGTTACTTTGTTCTTGTGTCAGTGATAACATGCTATGTAGAGCATAGTAATGCTTCCTGGTCAGTACTTAAAATGCAACGTCACAATATTGAGTCTTTTTTGAGAGAGAGAAAGAAATGAAGAGATGTAGAGAGAATGGGACATAGCCTTGGTGTGAAAATAGGTTTAGTCTTCTCAGGAAGCCTTGAAATAGGCATGAAAATAGCCCTTTTTAATGAGAAACTGCGTCACACACAGAGGAGGCCTACTGGAATGACCAAGGGGATTGACAGCCTGTTTCAAAAAGAAATTGAAATGTTTTTTTTTTTACAGGACGTAGCCTTTGTGTGAAAATAGGTTTAGTCTTCTCAGGAAGCCTTGAAATAGGCATGAAAATAGCCCTTTTTAATGAGAAACTGCGTCACACACAGAGGAGGCCTACTGGAATGACCAAGGGGATTGACAGCCTGTTTCAAAAAGAAATTGAAATGTTTTTTTTTTTAACCTACTTAAAGCAGAGGTGATGAGAAGAGCATATTGCTGCTAATACTTCCTGTGCAGAATGTCCAGATGTCCATTTGATCTTGTATTATTGTTTTATAAATGGAAATGACTTTAGCTCCTTCTCTCAACTCTGGAAGCCCAGGCTATAACCTCACTCACTGCAAGTCTTTTGTCATATCTCCAATTTAGGTGTAATAAGAACCAAACTGGAAAGGGTTGTATAGCAAGTTGGGTTTGGTCTGAATTAAAGCTCATGGTATGATTTGGGTAGCCTGTTCTTTGATATCTTTAAAAGGGAATGGGTGATTTGATTGTTCTCATTAATTATGTAAAGAGTACACAGTTAAGTTTCATGGCTTGTGCTGATTGGCTGGCAAGTCAAGGAATGACTATACATTTGTGTATGTGTGTATATATCCTCTGGTTCATAATCTGGTACTTGAGTTCAGTTGAACCTTGCTGCTACTCCCTGAAGCTGCACCTCAATACCAAAACCACCATCAAGCAGCTGTTCTTGTCCTGTGGACAGTATATATCCTCTGGTTCATAATCTGGTACTTGAGTTCAGTTGAACCTTGCTGCTACTCTCTGAAGTGTAAAACTGACCAGAATTGCACCTCAATACCAAAACCTCCATCAAGCAGCTGTTCTTGTCCTGTGGACAGGGTTGAGGTGACATTCTGTCCCTAAATCAGGGAACAACTTTCTCTGGTCAACTCATTTGCCATTCTCCATGTCACAGAGAATAATGTAGTCTGCTGTAATTAAGTTTTACGCTACTTAACCGAAATCTTTCTAGTACTGAGAGCTCAGGAAGGGATAGTCGGAGACTTTATAGGCCAGGCTTGCTTGCAAATCCACTATGTTACAGCCTGAGCTGCACCACAAGGTTTTGATGAGCTGCCCTCAAACTGCAGAGGTGTCTCTGTATGCATGGGGGGTTGGCATGGCATCCTGTAACAGGATGAGGTGTTGAAGATTCCTGCGTTTGCTTCTGATCTGCTTGAGGCTGGGGCTTTCCTGTATTTAAGGATGTCCAGCTTTGTAAGCTTCCTAACTTTCCAGAATGAGTTTGGGGTGTCCTTTTTAAGGAGGGTAAATGGAAAGGAAGCATGGAGTAGTAAGGACCACTCACAAGATCTTATTTCTTAATGTCTGTGAAAATTTCTTTGTACATATAGCCCAGTTTAGGTTTGGAAAAAGGAGGTAAGTTTGCTACTACTTCAGAACAGAAAAATGAATTTGATTGCTAAGACCTAACAAATGCAGTTTGCTAACTTGCTAAGAACTAACAAATGCAGTTTTCTAACTTGCTAAGAACTAAGAAGTAAAAAGGAGAAGGTCTGTGTTATAAAAACTTAAATTGAAGACAATAGAACTGATAAAAGTTATCGTAGGTAACTCTCTGTTATGGCAGAGCTGAGGTGCTAAAACTTTTAGAGGCTGCAGTTTCAAGAGGCAAAAAGCTACGTGTCCATGATGAAGCATGACTCCTTTACACAAGACACTTTCTTCCTTGCTAACTTTGCCATTTTCACTTTCAGTCAAATCCTGGTATTGTCACTTGCCTTGAAAATCATCCCCACAGGCTTGAGTCAGGACAGTTCTTAACCTTTCGGGAAGTTAATGGAATGTCCTGCTTAAATGGATCCACACACCAAATAACAGGTAAACTGTTGCTGACTAATTTGCAAGGTATTTATTTTTTTGGCCTGTTCTAGCACACTGTAGTGGTAGTTACTGTAGCCAGAGGACTGCTTGCTTATGCAAACTGCCAGTGAGCTTGAACAAAAAAATTGCTTTCTGGTGCAGAGGTCTTCCTAGTGTTGTCTTGACTCCATTTCCATTTAGTAAAGTTTTTCCAAACTCATTTTGCTGTGTAAGGAGCAGTGGGAACTCTCAGCTAGTGGAAACAAGTTGGCAGGCTCTGAGGTTTCCATCATTAGTTTGTTGACAAACCTGTTTTGTTTTTTGGAGGGCCCAGTAATGCCTGTGCTTCTGTCATGGTTTTGGACTAAATTAACACCACTTTGTCAGTGTTTGCCTTGGATTTTTTTGGGTGACAATTTAAATGTAGAGGGATGCATTGATATCACTCTCTTTCTGAGCATGCTTTTGAAGTGGTTCTCATGATTTAAAGTTTACCCTGCTTTGGTCTGCATCATGCATGTCTCAAGGCATACTGCTTGCTTCCTTTTGGATGCTGGGGAATCCTCCAGTTCCCAAATCTGAATGCCTATTTGTCTGGAGCAGAAGAGAGAGCGGGTAGGTGGGGGGTGGTTGGTTGTTTTCAACTATTTTGTCATCTGTGGGACAACCAGTACCCTTGAAACATGTGGTTGAGTGTGTTCTCTCTGTACCCTTTTGTTTTGCTACTGCTGGTGCTGTTTGGTTCCTTCCTCTTAATCACAGCCCAGCTGCTGGTTTTGGTTTTCCGTGAATCAACAATTTCTGTGTCTTCTTGCTTTATCTGAACAATTCTCCAGGTGGTATGAGAGGAAAGATGGGACTTAAATGCTCCAGCTGCCCTTTCTAATCATCCGCTGTTCTAGTCATGGGGCTAAAATCCTACTCTGAGCAATATACTGGACACTGCAGTGTAAATAAAACGAAAGCAATTTCATTTTTGTTACAGAGCTGCAGTCATCAGAATTCTTGTTAAATCTGCTGCCACTTTAAAAAGCTTATTTCATAACGGATCACATGAAACTAACACTTTAGCCCAGAAACTGGCAGAGAGGGACAATCCCGTTAGGAGGATCAGCTGTGTTTACGCTTTCAAAGCAAGGTTCAAAGCAAATCACAGTGTAAAAAGCATTGGCAAAACCCCACCGTGTTGTATTCAGAATTACAGCATCCGATGATGCTTTTAATTATCAGTCACTGTTTATTCTTTTCACTTTCCAGTGGTGTCACCTTACTCCTTCAGCATCGGCGATACGTCCGATATGGAGCCTTACTTACACGGAGGCATTGCTGTCCAGGTGAAGACACCCAAGACGTTTTATTTCGTAAGTGTGGGCTTGACATTACTGGGTTCTTGAGCACTAACAGCCTCAGCTCTGGAAGTAGAGTTCATCAGATGCATGATTTGGTTACCCACCATTTGGCTTTACACCAACTTTATTGGGTAAGAATAGCGATACCAATTTACTAAGCTGTGGAGAGCAGGAAATATTTCAAAGTTACCTGCCAGTGTTGAGAAAAAAATAATTATTGTCAACCTGTCCCTTTACTGCTGGAAATTCTGTGAAGGTCTACAAATATGTGATTTTTTAGCAGCCTTCTGAGAAGAAGAGACAGTTGGATAAGAGGGGTTGCAAGCTACATGGTACTGTGTGCCTTCCTGCGCCCGCAGAAAGTAAATACTGACTGCCCTCAAACATTCTTCTAAAAAGCTGGGACCAGCACCTGCTGGTATGAGAATGCACAGCTCAGTGTCTTGTCTCTGTGAAGCAGTAGCTTCCTGAGTGGGGAAGGTCCACGAGCAAACAGCCAGTTGCCTGTAGAATCTCTGGAAGCCGACCTCAGAGCAGTTTAAGAGATGGGTCTTGCCACTGGGAGGTGAAACATCTCTCTGACCATTTTTGATTGACAAAACTTAGAGAAGATGCATAATTTTATGCATCTTTTGTGGCATTAATAACGGAGAGAGTAATACCAATACCAGTAAGAAAGGTTATTTGGTTCTTAGTCTCTCCAGGAAGAGTATCATCTTGGCAGGTAGCAGCAACTGTCGTGTCCTTAAGTGGCTCTGTTGTTACCATGAATTCTATTTTTCCAGGAACGGTTGGAGAAGCAGATAACAAATCCATTATGCCTTGTTGCGGATTTTAGCAAGCCTCAGGTAATTAACATGCTGGGATTTGGGTGTGAGTTAATGTTAAAACTACATGGAATCTGCAGCTTTCCGTGTAGAACAGTTAAATATGAGTTTAAAGTGTGAAATAAGAGTTGAGGTGTCAGTTTGGGTGGTTACACAGAATACACATTATGGTTTAGATCACCACAGAGGCTTGTTATCCGGGATTTGCCCCAAGTAAATGCATAGCTCAGCCCCCTCTGCTGTTTAAAATCCCCATTTTTGGTGTTTAATTCATGGGTTTGTCAATTTTGCAAGTGACACAATGGTTTTTCCTCTATATTTCTTGGTGTTTGGTTGATAAAAATCACACTGGCGTCAAAGCTGGGATAATCAGAAGAAGGTGGTCATAGATTTGTGGGAAACTGGAATTAACAGTGCAAGAATACTTTTTTTTTTTCTCTGAAAAAATGATTCAGAGGTATTTCTAAAATCTGAGAGGAAGCTAAGAGTATTTGCCTCTAACACAATTTTAGTGAAGTATTATGGACGTGCAAGGCATGTAGGTCTCAGGCTCATTAAAATTTTAAACTAAAAATGTTGGTCTAAGGATTTTTTGTTTGTTTGATAATGTAAGGTCTGACTTCCCTATTTGACCCTTAATACTGGGCTTTGGTATTGATATTTGGCAAAATGCAATGTAGTTTAGTGTCAAGTTAAAAGAAGATTACTGCATTTTCCAATTTCAGCACTAAAATCTTTTGGGGACTCTTCAGCTGAACTTAGCTGAAGTGGGTGCTGAGTGTGTGTGAAGAGTATTGCATTACCACTGAGTAATACTTTGTAATCCCAGTTTTTAAAAACATTAGTGTAAAGTATTTCAAATTCACTTTTTTAATGCTATTTAAAAACTTTTTTTGAGTGCTACGGTT
>NW_015090847.1:209834-227001 GCF_001431845.1 Calidris pugnax
AGCTTGTTCTGATTGGCTGACAAGTCAAGGAATGACTATACATTTTTGTATGTGTATATATATCCTCTAATTTATAATCTGATACTTGAGTTCAGTTGAACCTTGCTGCTACTCCCTGAAGCTGCACCTCAATACCAAAACCACCATCAAGCAGCTGTTCTTGTCCTGTGGACAGGGTTGAGGTGACATTCTGTCCCTAAATCAGGGAACAACTTTCTCTGGTCAACTCATTTGCCATTCTCCATGTCACAGAGAATAATGTAGTCTGCTGTAATTAAGTTTTACGCTACTTAACCGAAATCTTTCTAGTACTGAGAGCTCAGGAAGGGATAGTCGGAGACTTTATAGGCCAGGCTTGCTTGCAAATCCACTATGTTACAGCCTGAGCTGCACCACAAGGTTTTGATGAGCTGCCCTCAAACTGCAGAGGTGTCTCTGTATGCATGGGGGGTTGGCATGGCATCCTGTAACAGGATGAGGTGTTGAAGATTCCTGCGTTTGCTTCTGATCTGCTTGAGGCTGGGGCTTTCCTGTATTTAAGGATGTCCAGCTTTGTAAGCTTCCTAACTTTCCAGAATGAGTTTGGGGTGTCCTTTTTAAGGAGGGTAAATGGAAAGGAAGCGTGGAGTAGTAAGGACCACTCACAAGATCTTATTTCATAATGTCTGTGAAAATTTCTTTGTACATATAGCCTAGTTTAGGTTTGGAAAAAGGAGGTAAGTTTGCTACTACTTCAGAACAGAAAAATGAATTTGATTGCTAAGACCTAACAAATGCAGTTTGCTAACTTGCTAAGAACTAAGAGGTAAAAAGGAGGTCTGTGTTATGAAAACTTAAACTGAAGATAATAGAACTGAAAAAGTTATCATAGGTAACTCTCTTGTTATGGCAGAACTGAGGTGCTAAAACTATTAGAGGCTGCAGTTTCAAGAGGCAAAAAGCTATGTGTCCATGATTAAGCATGACTCCTTTACACAAGACACTTTCTTCCTTGCTAACTTTGCCACTTTCACTTTCAGTCAAATCCTGGTATTGTCACTTGCCTTGAAAATCATCCCCACAGGCTTGAGTCAGGACAGTTCTTAACCTTTCGGGAAGTTAATGGAATGTCCTGCTTAAATGGATCCACACACCAAATAACAGGTAAACTGTTGCTGACTAATTTGCAAGGTATTTATTTTTTTGGCCTGTTCTAGCACACTGTAGTGGTAGTTACTGTAGCCAGAGGACTGCTTGGTGTTATGGCAGAGCTGAGGTGCTAAAACTTTTAGAGGCTGCAGTTTCAAGAGGCAAAAAGCTACGTGTCCATGATGAAGCATGACTCCTTTACACAAGACACTTTCTTCCTTGCTAACTTTGCCATTTTCACTTTCAGTCAAATCCTGGTATTGTCACTTGCCTTGAAAATCATCCCCACAGGCTTGAGTCAGGACAGTTCTTAACCTTTCGGGAAGTTAATGGAATGTCCTGCTTAAATGGATCCACACACCAAATAACAGGTAAACTGTTGCTGACTAATTTGCAAGGTATTTATTTTTTTGGCCTGTTCTAGCACACTGTAGTGGTAGTTACTGTAGCCAGAGGACTGCTTGCTTATGCAAACTGCCAGTGAGCTTGAACAAAAAAATTGCTTTCTGGTGCAGAGGTCTTCCTAGTGTTGTCTTGACTCCATTTCCATTTAGTAAAGTTTTTCCAAACTCATTTTGCTGTGTAAGGAGCAGTGGGAACTCTCAGCTAGTGGAAACAAGTTGGCAGGCTCTGAGGTTTCCATCATTAGTTTGTTGACAAACCTGTTTTGTTTTTTGGAGGGCCCAGTAATGCCTGTGCTTCTGTCATGGTTTTGGACTAAATTAACACCACTTTGTCACTGTTTGCCTTGGAGTTTTTTGGGTGACAATTTAAATGTAGAGGGATGCATTGATATCACTCTCTTTCTGAGCATGCTTTTGAAGTGATTCTCATGATTTAAAGTTTACCCTGCTTTGGTCTGCATCATGCATGTCTCAAGGCATACTGCTTGCTTCCTTTTGGATGCTGGGGAATCCTCCAGTTCCCAAATCTGAATGCCTATTTGTCTGGAGCAGAAGAGAGAGCGGGTAGGTGGGGGGTGGTTGGTTGTTTTCAACTATTTTGTCATCTGTGGGACAACCAGTACCCTTGAAACATGTGGTTGAGTGTGTTCTCTCTGTACCCTTTTGTTTTGCTACTGCTGGTGCTGTTTGGTTCCTTCCTCTTAATCACAGCCCAGCTGCTGGTTTTGGTTTTCCGTGAATCAACAATTTCTGTGTCTTCTTGCTTTATCTGAACAATTCTCCAGGTGGTATGAGAGGAAAGATGGGACTTAAATGCTCCAGCTGCCCTTTCTAATCATCCGCTGTTCTAGTCATGGGGCTAAAATCCTACTCTGAGCAATATACTGGACACTGCAGTGTAAATAAAACGAAAGCAATTTCATTTTTGTTACAGAGCTGCAGTCATCAGAATTCTTGTTAAATCTGCTGCCACTTTAAAAAGCTTATTTCATAACGGATCACATGAAACTAACACTTTAGCCCAGAAACTGGCAGAGAGGGACAATCCCGTTAGGAGGATCAGCTGTGTTTACGCTTTCAAAGCAAGGTTCAAAGCAAATCACAGTGTAAAAAGCATTGGCAAAACCCCACCGTGTTGTATTCAGAATTACAGCATCCGATGATGCTTTTAATTATCAGTCACTGTTTATTCTTTTCACTTTCCAGTGGTGTCACCTTACTCCTTCAGCATCGGCGATACGTCCGATATGGAGCCTTACTTACACGGAGGCATTGCTGTCCAGGTGAAGACACCCAAGACGTTTTATTTCGTAAGTGTGGGCTTGACATTACTGGGTTCTTGAGCACTAACAGCCTCAGCTCTGGAAGTAGAGTTCATCAGATGCATGATTTGGTTACCCACCATTTGGCTTTACACCAACTTTATTGGGTAAGAATAGCGATACCAATTTACTAAGCTGTGGAGAGCAGGAAATATTTCAAAGTTACCTGCCAGTGTTGAGAAAAAAATAATTATTGTCAACCTGTCCCTTTACTGCTGGAAATTCTGTGAAGGTCTACAAATATGTGATTTTTTAGCAGCCTTCTGAGAAGAAGAGACAGTTGGATAAGAGGGGTTGCAAGCTACATGGTGCTGTGTGCCTTCCTGCGCCCGCAGAAAGTAAATACTGACTGCCCTCAAACATTCTTCTAAAAAGCTGGGACCAGCACCTGCTGGTATGAGAATGCACAGCTCAGTGTCTTGTCTCTGTGAAGCAGTAGCTTCCTGAGTGGGGAAGGTCCACGAGCAAACAGCCAGTTGCCTGTAGAATCTCTGGAAGCCGACCTCAGAGCAGTTTAAGAGATGGGTCTTGCCACTGGGAGGTGAAACATCTCTCTGACCATTTTTGATTGACAAAACTTAGAGAAGATGCATAATTTTATGCATCTTTTTTGTCATTAATAACGGAGAGAGTAATACCAGTACCAGTTAGAAAGAGTATTTGCTTCTTAATCTCTCCAGGAAGAGTATCATCTTGGCAGGTAGCAGCAACTGTCGTGTCCTTAAGTGGCTCTGTTGTTACCATGAATTCTATTTTTCCAGGAACGGTTGGAGAAGCAGATAACAAATCCATTATGCCTTGTTGCGGATTTTAGCAAGCCTCAGGTAATTAACATGCTGGGATTTGGGTGTGAGTTAATGTTAAAACTACATGGAATCTGCAGCTTTCCGTGTAGAACAGTTAAATATGAGTTTAAAGTGTGAAATAAGAGTTGAGGTGTCAGTTTGGGTGGTTACACAGAATACACATTATGGTTTAGATCACCACAGAGGCTTGTTATCCGGGATTTGCCCCAAGTAAATGCATAGCTCAGCCCCCTCTGCTGTTTAAAATCCCCATTTTTGGTGTTTAATTCATGGGTTTGTCAATTTTGCAAGTGACACAATGGTTTTTCCTCTATATTTCTTGGTGTTTGGTTGATAAAAATCACACTGGCGTCAAAGCTGGGATAATCAGAAGAAGGTGGTCATAGATTTGTGGGAAACTGGAATTAACAGTGCAAGAATACTTTTTTTTTTTCTCTGAAAAAATGATTCAGAGGTATTTCTAAAATCTGAGAGGAAGCTAAGAGTATTTGCCTCTAACACAATTTTAGTGAAGTATTATGGACGTGCAAGGCATGTAGGTCTCAGGCTCATTAAAATTTTAAACTAAAAATGTTGGTCTAAGGATTTTTTGTTTGTTTGATAATGTAAGGTCTGACTTCCCTATTTGACCTTTAATACTGGGCTTTGGTATTGATATTTGGCAAAATGCAATGTAGTTTAGTGTCAAGTTAAAAGAAGATTACTGCATTTTCCAATTTCAGCACTAAAATCTTTTGGGGACTCTTCAGCTGAACTTAGCTGAAGTGGGTGCTGAGTGTGTGTGAAGAGTATTGCATTACCACTGAGTAATACTTTGTAATCCCAGTTTTTAAAAACATTAGTGTAAAGTATTTCAAATTCACTTTTTTAATGCTATTTAAAAACTTTTTTTGAGCGCTACGGTTAAGAGACAAGGGAGTGAACTGGTATCATAGGAGTTCAAAGGTGCTTTTTATTTCCTTCCTTATTCTCAAGCTCGTAACTGATCAACAGCTATTGTTGTCCTTTAACAGGCACCTTTGCAGATCCATGTTGCCATGCTTGCCTTGAACCACTTCCAGGAGAACTTTGGTCGCAGACCGAACATCGGGTAAGGCAGAAGACTTGTTTCCACTAAGCCTTGAATCAGACAGATCTCTCTTTTTATTGTAGTTACTGGTTTGATGAGCAGCAGGGTACCTTGTCTGTCTGGTATTTAATAGATGACATAGGAATGAAAAGTTGAAATCCAGCTGAAAAACCTTGCCTAATGTATGTCTGGGTTTGTAACAGGGCTTTCCCAAATAACAGTGGCATTTTCTGGGCCCAGGTAGACAGAAAATGCTTTTGGAGGAAGTCTTTCTCTTTTCCAGTTTTTTTTCAGATTGTGGGGTTAACATGGAAGAGTTATTTGAGTGGTGATTCCTGAATTATCCTGTGGCTCACGGATTTAAAAAAAAAAATAAAAACTCTGAAGGATTTGGTTTTCATTTTCCATATTTTTTTCAGCTGTAGTTCTTGATGTGCATAATTTTGAGTTATGGATTTAAAAAAAAAAAAGTCTGAAGGATTTGTTTTTCATTTTCCATATTTTTTTTTTCAGCTGTAGTTCTTGGTGTGCGTAATTTTGAGTTAAACGGGACAAAACTACTTCACGGATTTAAAAAAAAAAATAAAAACTCTGAAGGATTTGGTTTTCATTTTCCATATTTTTTTCAGCTGTAGTTCTTGATGTGCATAATTTTGAGTTAAACGGGACAAAACTACTTACAAAGTATAAATCTTAAGATGGGACATGCACATGGGCTTTTCCACTGAAACTCCTGGTTTTGAGCTAACCCTGGATAGAAGGGCATCTTTAATCTTCGCTGTTAAAACCGATATAAATGTCTAAACTCTTCCTACTGTATTTTTTTTCTGTTAAATATATTTCTAGAAGGGCTCTGGAATGTTTAAGTGATTGTTACTGTTTCTACCCCGGTGTCTAGATGCCTTCAAGATGCTGAGGAAATGCTGAAAATAGCCATATCTATAAGTGAAACACTGGAAAGCAAAGTGAGTAAGGAATCATCGTCATGATGAGTCACTTTTGATGCGCTTATTTATTTGCCTAAAGGTCATGTTTAGTTGTTGGTCCTTGTTCTGGTTGTTGTGTCCATCTTTAGATGGATCTGTTGGCTTTCTGAAGCGAGGAAGCAGAATGGTGTTTCAGTGCAGGTTCAACCAAACCTTCACCTGGCATGAAGGCTGAATCCTGGTGGCTGTGTGAATCCAGTTTTTATACAAATACAGGTTATACAGTGGATCCAGCCTGTCTTGGCTGGAAAGCTTTTTGCTAGTCAGAGTGAAATGATTTGTCTTTTCTGAAGAAAATAATTTATGACACTGCCAAGCACTGACTTGCTCGATGGAATGGATAAATGTGCTGTTATGTCTTATTTTTCAGCCTCAGGTGAACGGAGATGTAGTGAAATGGTTGTCCAGGACTGCTCAGGGATTTCTAGCTCCTCTGGCTGCCGCAGTGGGTGGTGTCGCTAGCCAGGAAGTCTTGAAAGCAGTAACAGGAAAATTTTCACCCTTGCAGCAGTGGGTAAGGCTGTCTTTGGGTTTGGATCTTTATATTGGCAGTGATGTGATGAATGCATGGTTGTGTGTGACTGCTGTATCACCAAAAGAGGCTGAACAGCTTCTTTAACGGGGGGGGAAAAAAATGATTGAGACTGAATTTAGGAAAAAATGTAATTTTTTTTTTTTATGTGCACAATAAAAGTGCAGCCAGTTTTAGTTAAAATTTTCATGTTTGGGGTTCAGGCATCCCATCCTTTTATCCCCACAAGCAAGGAGAGCTTTGGCCTGTCGTTGCATGGCTGCAAAGATGGGATGTAGTCCAGGTGCCAGCTTAAGCCACTGTACATAAGAGCAGTGTTTTGAGACTCTCAGGGTAAGTGTCAGAATAAAGTTAGATTTTAAAACTATCACAGTCTAATTCAGAGGGGTAGCGTGCCTGTCAGAAGTGAAAAGCTTGTGGCTCACATTTCAGTGAGCTTTTTTTCCCACTTAGTGCCCAGTTTCTTTTTCCTGTCCACTAAAACTGCGAAGGAAACTGTGGGGAACCGAGTGCTGTGTCTTCCACTGACAGTAAAAACGTAGTGCTTCTAAATGTCTAGACTCCTTTGTATATAGAAAATATTTACTTGGCTTTTTAAATGAAAACAACATGAATGTTTTTCACAGATTTTTAATGTTTTTTTCTTTTTCCTTTGTTTCTTACAGCTGTATATAGACATGTTGGACATTGTGATGCCTCTGGAAAAGATGGGCTCTGAAGAATTTCTCCCACGGTGAGTATAACTGCAGTCTGCTGTTTTATGTGGTGGTCACATCTGAGTCTCAAGCAGGCACAGAAGATGCCTTTGAAAGTTAGCTCAGTGCCATTTGCTGGTGGGACAGCTTAGGGGTTGAAAATATGTGTCAGATTTGAGCATGGGAGGACTAGGAATTATAAGGGACTGGGTCTGGTTTTCTTAGTTCATGTCGAAGTGCAGTTTGGCGTCAATGATGCTACTGTGATAAATGACAACTTAGTAGTCTTCTGTTTTTTGTCTCTTGTGCCTGCACAGGGGAGATAGGTATGATGCCTTGAGGGCTTGTATTGGAGAGTCTCTGTGCCAGAAGCTGCATGATTTGAATGTTTTTTTGGTGAGTATGACCGACACTGTTACTCTTTTTTTTGCACGTGCTTTGTCAATACATCTAACATACACTGTCTTCAAATAATGAAAGCAGCTCTGATGATGTGTGCCACAGCAGAATAAATGGCCAAAAATTGTAATGGGACTTGTCTATTATACTTGTCCTCATAGTTTTTACTTACATTTCTGACTCTGAGAATGTCATTTGTTTAGGTTGGCTGCGGAGCTATAGGCTGTGAAATGCTCAAAAACTTTGCGCTCCTTGGGGTCGGTACTGGGCAAGACAAAGGATTGGTAAGTGACCTGTTAACCTCACTTTGCTTATTAAAAAGTACTGTTACAATGAATAATTCAATAATTAGACTACTTAATCTGACATAAGCCTTAGACTTTTAACATTTTTGATCTCTGCACAGAGGGTAGAATGGCCTCAGCATAAAGTGGACGTAGTGTGCAATTAGAAGCAGAACACACTTGGAGCAGCCTTGCTGTATTTTTGATTTCAAAACAAAATTTATCAGTCAGTATAGGCAGAGCTGTTACCTACAGTGAATGCCAACAGGAGTGCCTTGTTTTGACAAGTTTCCGTAGAGATTCCATCAAGATTATTGCTCAGTGCGACGCTTAAATTGTAACTTCAGCTGTTGCTTTTGCCCCTTCTGACTTAGGTTACAATTACAGATCCAGACCTGATAGAGAAATCCAACCTGAACAGGCAGTTTCTTTTCCGACCTCATCACATACAGGTAGGCTTTCTTGTTCAATAAACTTTCTGGAATGTTTTTCTGTTTCCCTGTCCTGTGTCCCCCATCAAAAGCTGAACTTGTATGTATTTCTGTCCAGAAAAGACTTAAGGCTGTAATGAAATCCAGTATCTTTTAAAACAATACCTAGAACTACGTTGGCATCCCACTTATCACTAGCATCAGTTGAGTAAAATTGGCTGATCTTAATTTGTAAAGTCTGATCTTCATTTGTACTGTTGTCTTTGACTAATCTCTCAAACTTGAGAATCCTGGCAGTCAAGTCATCAGGTTGTAGCAGTCTGGTGAAGTTCCTGCTGACTGGAAAAGGGGAAACACCACCCCCATTTTCAAAAAGGAAAAAAGGAAGACCTGAGGCAGGGGGGTTGGAACTCGATGATCTTTAAGGTCTCTTCCAATTCTAACCATTCTATGATTCTTTTAATCAGATGAGGAATGCTCTGTTGCATAAGAAGCTGCCATGGGTTAATATGCCAGAATCGCTTTACTATATCATGAAAATTTGGGGAGAATAAATCAAAACAACAAAAAACAGATGACACTGGCAGAAGTGTTCTCAGTGGAAGAGCGACTACTGATAGAACTTGACCAAAGTTGCTGTCTTCTGATGTAATTCAGTCTTTGTTAAGCTGGTAAATAGCTTTGCAAAAAACACATGTACATTTCAGTAATTGCGTCGTACAGAAATTGTTAATTCTTGAGAAGCAGAGAGAATACCCCTGTAATTGCAAACACAGAGCATAATTAAAAAAAAATGTGGCTCAGATCTTGGCAGTGATGGGGATTCCCCTGCCCAAAACCCAGCAGCTGAATTTTCTGCTTCCTGCTTGTCTGGCAAACCTGGAAGGGATTACATTTTGAAGGGTTAGGAAAACGGAAGGTGAACTCTGCAAACTTTGAGAAGCCACACTGTCTTGAGCTTATCCCTAGATAATGGAATGTAGCATGGCTAGAAGTATCAGGGGGGTTAAGAACTCTATTTCAGTTTAGCTGCTGAAGTTGGCCTGGTGTGGAATGCCTTGCAGTGATGTGATTCTTCACAGGTGTTTGCTGTCTGTGCTGCACAGACGTAGTCACAGTAACTGCTGGGTTTCTCCTCGGATGGTCATGAGCTGCTCCTTCCTTATGGCAGTTTGAGATCATGGGAGGCAGCACGTGGCAGCAGTTGCAGTTACTCAATGCACTTCTGCTGCACCATTTAAGCACCTCCACCTTGTGGTCTCTGACACCCTAAATAAAACTCGAGATATTTACTACTGAGGGGGGTATATTACTAAAGAATTTCTTTTATTGTGCATTTTGCATACTAACCTTTCTGTCAGTGAATTGTTGTCTGATGAAGTCGATATGAAGCGAATGAAGTCGATACTTCTGCGTCCCAGATGTCCTTTATCTGAATACTGTTGAGACACATACATATATATATATATGTATTTATACTTTCAGAAACCTAAAAGCTATACTGCAGCAGAAGCAACTCTGAACATCAATCCTTGCTTAAAGATCGACTCCTATATTAATAAAGTTTGTCCAGCCACTGAGAACACTTACAGCGATGAATTCTATAGCAAGCAAGATGTGATTGTGACCGCTTTGGACAACGTTGAGGCAAGGAGATACATTGATAGGTAGGTTGTGGAAAGGAGGTGAGGGCTGCTTTTTATTTTCTTATGTGAATTCTGCTTTTCTATTCTTAATCTTCCTGGTCTGTAACTGTTTATAAGATCTGATAGCAAACTGTTCAGACTTATCTTGCTCCTTTATAGGGATGCAGACTCAGGGGAGGAAGGGGGTGGAAACCAGCTCTGCTGTTGTGTGGCTGGTCCTGTTCACATGGCAGAGAGCCTTGGAGTGTGTGCTTGGAGATTAACAGCTGTCAAGGGCTGATGAGGAGGACAATACTGTGGCGGTCTTAAGGCTGAATTATTTATGTATATGTGTAATATGTATTTAAATTACAAGTTGAGAGATTTCCATTTAAAAATAATTATTAATGCTCCTAATCCAGGTAGGCTCAGGTTTATTGTGTCCTGATTGAACTTGAAATAGCTCTTCTTATTTAATCTCTTCTGTGGCTGTTAGAGAACATGGGAGGCAGCACGTGGCAGCAGTTGCAGTTACTCAATGCACTTCTGCTGCACCATTTAAGCACCTCCACCTTGTGGTCTCTGACACCCTAAATAAAACTCGAGATATTTACTACTGAGGGGGGTATATTACTAAAGAATTTCTTTTATTGTGCATTTTGCATACTAACCTTTCTGTCAGTGAATTGTTGTCTGATGAAGTCGATACTTCTGCATCCCAGATGTTCTTTATCTGAGTACTGTTGAGAGACATACATATATATATATATGTATTTATACTTTCAGAAACCTAAAAGCTATACTGCAGCAGAAGCAACTCTGAACATCAATCCTTGCTTAAAGATCGACTCCTATATTAATAAAGTTTGTCCAGCCACTGAGAACACTTACAGCGATGAATTCTATAGCAAGCAAGATGTGATTGTGACCGCTTTGGACAACGTTGAGGCAAGGAGATACATTGATAGGTAGGTTGTGGAAAGGAGGTGAGGGCTGCTTTTTATTTTCTTATGTGAATTCTGCTTTTCTATTCTTAATCTTCCTGGTCTGTAACTGTTTATAAGATCTGATAGCAAACTGTTCAGATTTATCTTGCTCCTTTATAGGGATGCTGACTCAGGGGAGGAAGGGGGTGGAAACCAGCTCTGCTGTTGTGTGGCTGGTCCTGTTCACATGGCAGAGAGCCTTGGAGTGTGTGCTTGGAGATTAACAGCTGTCAAGGGCTGATGAGGAGGACAATACTGTGGCGGTCTTAAGGCTGAATTATTTATGTGTAATGCATATTTAAACTATAAGTTGAGAGATTTCCATTTAAAAATAATTAATATGTGTAATATGTATTTAAATTACAAGTTGAGAGATTTCCATTTAAAAATAATTATTAATGCTCCTAATCCAGGTAGGCTCAGGTTTATTGTGTCCCGATCAAATTTGAAATAGCTCTTCTTATTTAATCTCTTCTTTTCCTGAGCTTTTCTGTAAGCTTTCCACTCTTTTGAAAGTGCCTAGAGTCAATTCTGGTAGTGTCTGCGAGGCCAGAGTGTTAGGATTACGCTGTGTTCTGACAGTCTCTGTCTTTCCCCATCAGTCGTTGTGTAGCAAACCTGCGTCCTCTTATCGACTCCGGAACTATGGGAACAAAAGGACACACAGAAGTTATTGTGCCACATCTGACAGAGTCCTACAATAGTCATGTAAGTGTCTTAAGACCATGGCTTACCTTCTGTAGCTCGTCCCATAATGCCCTCTGATTCCTAAATTGGTTATATGTCTGTCTAAAACAAGTGCCCTGTTTGAGTTGCTGAAGGAAATAATTGCTTCCTTGGCTTCTGAAGAAAAGTTGACAGGCTATAAAATTTGAGCAGACTGGAGATATCATGTCTGCTATCTAGCTGGTGATTGCACCTCTGCCAACACTTGAAAGCAACTACTGCATGAATCATGAAACACAAGCTTTGGAAAACGTCCTAATTCTGAAGCATTTCCACGGGACTTGTTTCTTTTTCCTTGAAAATTCCCTTTTGAATAATAGTTTCCACGGGACTTTTTTTTTCCTTGAAAATTCCCTTTTGAATAATAATCTAGTCCCACCGTGGCATTGCAAACTGGTTTTGTACTTGTGGGTTTCCTTCTTAGATCTGCTATCTGCCCGCTCATTCTGTTCTTGGTGGATATCACCACCTCCACAGGCAGGTAGAAACACAAGCCTCTGTAGTAGGAATCAGACTACCAGCTTCTACAAGCACGCGTAGCAGCGCTGTTTGAATGGGGAAGGGGAAAGTGAAGTGAACCTTCAAACTCTTGCACTATCCCTCTGTTTAAGGTCTGGTGAAACTGCCTTAAAAAGGTAGAAAATCACTGGTTGAGAACACTAAGAAGTGATCCCGTGTGGATACAGAGACGTGATTTGGAGCATCCCAATGGTCTTGCTGGAGTCCACAAAGAAAAAAAGTCATTCTGGCCTTGAATGAAAAGGCATATTTTGTGTTGAGAGTGTATGTGAATGTGAACTGCACGTCTTGGGAAAGCTGGCTGGCAATTTCTTCTGTTGTTTGTGTTTCAGAATTCAGTTTTGCTTTCCAGTGTTGAGTTTAGACTATTCTTCATAAACAGGAAGTGATATGTTAGTGTTCATAAAACAAATTTTGTTCTAAGCATAAATAAGCCACCTTGTATTCTACAACAGTGGAGTTTAAAACTTACGTAGTCTGTAAATGCTTGGTGTTATTAGTAGCAATAAACTTTAATGAGCCTGCATGTACATGCAACTCTCCTTAATTACAGCGGGATCCACCAGAAGAAGAAATACCTTTTTGCACCTTAAAGTCTTTCCCAGCTGCCATTGAGCACACGATACAGTGGGCAAGAGATAAGGTAAGGGAATAAGCTTACTGGTGTTCAGCATAACTTAATGTGTATTTGGAAAGGCGGGGGATCTGATGCACTTCTTGCAACATGCCATATTTGTTCTTTTTCTTTTCTAGTTCGAAAGTTCGTTTTCTCACAAGCCCTCGTTGTTTAACAAATTCTGGCAAACGTATCCATCTGCAGAAGAAGTTTTACAGGTAGGGTAAATTACAGGGTTTAAACTAATGCTTTATGGATTTTGTTTCTGTTTAAGTTTGATGAGATTTAGGTTCTTTCCTGCTAAAATACAGGGTTTAAACTCTAATGCTTTATGAATTTTGTTTCTGTTTAAGTTTGATGAGATTTAGGTTCTTTTCTGACTTCATTCAGAAAATCTGAAAACTTATTTGGCCAAGTCATTAGTTGATCTTTCATGGGTATGATGTTTCTGGTGTGTCTCATAATTAAGATCCAAAGCCTCATGCGTGGGCTGCTTCTCTAGCTCATGTGTACCCTGTACATAATGTAGAATATCAGAAATACTGAGGCATTGCTGGCAAGTGTATAGAAGATGTCACACTGATGTGCAACCAGCTGGAAAAAAGTGAAGGGAAGACTTAGCTTAAAGTGAATTCAACTATATAATAAAGTAGACCAAATCACTTAATATCTGTTCTTCTGAGTCTATAATGGCCTGTGGTCCATAGGACTGAGTGGAAACAAATCAAGTAGGTCACAGCACCTGGGGAGAAACCTAGTGGAGAAGATCACTTAAAGGGTAATACTTCACAAAATGACCCTCAGCTTCATTTTGCCTATAACTTACTAAAAAACATATTTACTGTTTGACTGGATTGGGAGGAATCCTGTCTGTCTTAACATTTTCATATTTTCTTCTCTGTCCAGAGAATAAAATCAGGGGAAAGTTTAGAAGGCTGTTTTCATGTTATTAAAACACTCAGTAGAAGACCCCGAAGTTGGACTCAGTGTGTGGAGCTAGCAAGAGTAAAATTTGAGAAGTACTTCAGCCATAAGGTAGGTAAGACCTGGAAATGATGTGACAGTAAGGTTTTAGACACCTTGGTAGCCCTAATAACTAGGTGACTAAGTCTCACTTCCATCTCTTAATAAGTAACAAACTGTACTTGAAATTTAAAAATGCTGCATCCCTTCCTCTTTCTATTGTAGTGCTTTTAAGTCTGGTTTATTAACTTAGCCATAAGGTAGGTAAGAACTGAGGGTTGTAGAAAATTTGGTAGCCCTAATAACTAGGTGACTAAGTCTCACTTCCATCTCTTAATAATCCATCTCTTAATAAGTAAAAACTGTACTTGAAACTTAAAAATGCTGCATCCCTTCCTCTTTCTGTTGTAGTGCTTTTAAGTCTGGTTTATTAACTGACTCCCAGTGGCTCTGCTCAGTAGTCTCCATGCAGGTTTTCTTGATATTTTTCCAACTGGTGAGGTATCATGTTTTTCCAGAGCGCAGCAGGGTTATCAGGTGGCTTTTACTAAAGGACAGTGGCTTTTTGTTTCCCCCACTAAACTTTTGCTACTGAACTCATCTTCATATCCCTGATTTTCTAAAAGATGTCACAGAGAGGTTGGCTGAAATAAGAGCCAGTCATTCTGAGAATCTGGCCCACAGTGTTGCTTAAGTGTGTAATTTTGTAGGAAAGATGTGACCATGATGTAATGTATTAATAAACATATCATATCTGTGCATATGGAAGCCCTGGTGGGGCTTTAAATTACTTCAGCTATGTATTGGTGGGTCCTAAAAGCTCTATCAAGATTTCCCATCATTACTAGAAAGAAAGCTTGACTTAGTGTGGTCATAACAATATGTATATGACAAATTTGTTGTCACAGTGAGAAAACATTGCATTCCCAATTGTAAATTGATATGAAAGCACTCTAAAGTGACAACAGGGTGGGGGAAACGCTTGGCTTCTTAGATTAATTGTCTGGCTTGGACTTTGGACAGATGAGGTGAAATTGTCATCTTTGTCCTGTGAATGAATGGGCAAGTCACTCTCTCTAGTCGTGCTTGTGTCTTTAAGCTCTCCACCTTGACACAGGCATCTTAGATTTTCTTAACTCTTTAAATTACTTCAGCTATGTATTGGTGGGTCCTAAAAGCTCTATCAAGATTTCCCATCATTACTAGAAAGAAAGCTTGACTTAGTGTGGTCATAACAATATGTATATGACAAATTACTAAAGCTACTCTGGCTTTTCCTCTAGGCTCTTCAGCTCCTTCATTCATTTCCTCTTGATACACGATTAAAAGATGGAAGTAAGTACAAATGCCCCTTTGTGCCTGTTGTGAGTTCACGGCCTACGTCACGCATTGCTCTTCCTGATTCCTTAGGATTTCATCTTAAGTCTCTCTTCTTACCAGGTTTGTTTTGGCAGTCACCAAAGAGGCCACCTTTCCCAGTGAAGTTTGAATTTAATGATCCTTTGTAAGTATGGTACTGCCCCTGATGTGTTTTATAGATCCCAGTAAGTGCCAGGCAATGGCTGTAAAGCCAAAATAGAAGTTGGACTAGTATTTTATAGGTTCTAGTGCACAATCTTACATTGTGCTGCCTCATACTTTCACTGCAGGTAACTTAACTTTCACTGACATGGGACTGGAGGGTGCTGTGGGAAGGTCTGACAACATCTAAGGTGAAATGGCTTAAAACAACTCATTTCGCTTATTGTGTGACTACAGAATTATGAATTGTTGCTGTCGTACCCCACTGGCCCCGCCGGCCCACATAATGAAATGCAGGATGTGCCAAATTAAATTGAATAGCTAAAATGACCTAGTGGAGGGGCCCCTTTTCTTCTTCTCCACGATTTGGGTCTGACCTTGATGGCTTGGGTATTACAGATAATTTTAAAAATTGATGTGGCTGAAGAATTGAAAGGATTTATGGGCTGCGTATCTACACATGCTTTGAGAAACTGTCTGGATTGCCATTTTTAGTTTGGGTGAAAACTGAGATGATGGCAAATATCAAAGTATTTCTGAGGTGAAGATTTTTATTATCATATTGATGTCATGTTAGCGTTCAGAGTTATTTACTTGACTGCAAAGGTGAAGGAAATACAGTTTTCATTAAATAACTCTTCACTCATCAAAGTCTTCTTCATATTGGGGAGGACTTCTGAGTCTCTCGAGATCTGTCATCTGTTTTGGGAATTGTTTCCCTGTGTGTGTTTTTTTTAGACCAGTTGAATATGATTGCAAAACTTCAGGTAACTGCAGTAAGAAACCAACCAACCAACCAAAAAAAAACCCTTATCTTCCTCTCTTCTTCAGGCACTACGGTTTCATCGTGAGCGCAGCGAAACTCTTTGCGACAGTGTACTGTGTTCCCTTCACAGAGAAGGTAATCCATCCTGTATCAGTGCTCCTGTCGTGTGACTTGGGTGAACGTGTTCAGTTTTGGTCCCATGTCCAGTTACCATTTCTTTCCAAGATTTGATTAAACAGATTCTTAAAGTAATCTATGCTTCAGCACTGACTGTTCAGCAACTGCTTAGGTTTAGTCTTCTTTATTTAAATCCCTAACCCAGAGAAGAAATGGGTAGTGCACTGGGTATTTTCAGTAATCTCTGAGCTCAGGAATTCTTATTTTGATGGACCTATCGCCTGTGCAATATAATAACTGAACTGGAAGATCTTTATAAGGCGCTTTTTAAATTAAGTGTCGTAGCTATGGTTTGTGAGTTCTGTTTTTTACTACTCAACAGCTTCTGTGTTGCTTGTCCTTTGTTTTTCTTGTTACCCTTTTCCTTTTCTAATTGGATCTTCCTGTAAGTTGCATTTATGCTTCAGTTCTGTTCGGTTTTCAAGTGCTGCACTCTGGTTCAATGGGGCAACTGAAATGTCACTTGGTGTTTCAGTGATGATGTTTCACTGAAACATCATGGAATATTTGTGGGATTTTTTTTGTTTTGGTGTTCTTTGAAATGCTACTGGATATCCAGTCTTTTTGTGGGGGTGTTTTTGAGTTGATGTGAACTTTAATTGGTTTTCTTCAAAACCTTAACAGGATTTGTCAGAGGAAACTATTTTGAAGATTATTTCAGCTGTGAAGGTACCAGAGTTCAGACCTTCAAACAAAGTAAGTGCAATATTTAAAAAAAAAGAATCCACAAGCACTGTCCCACATCCCCAGCTACATCTTGCTGATGAGAAATAACACTAATTAAAATGTGTTTTGGGGAAAATAGGAGTGTGGCATCCAGGACTGCTTTAACTTGATATAGCTAAGGTATCTATGTACCAGATGCTAAATGCAAGATGTGGGGTTTTTTTGCCTTTTGCAAATTATTTGTGGTAGCATTGGTTTCCCTGCGTGAGTGTGACTGTAAGTCTGCAAGCTTTTTAAAGTTTATATGAGTCTATACTATTTCAATAATAGTAGTAAAATTTTACTGATAAGCAATTTTAAAGGAATCTAAGACTAGTGTCAATCTGTTACTTCTTTCTAGGTAATATAAAGCAAGTGTCATTACTTTTATGTTTATTTTTCAAGTGTTAATTTCAAAGCAGCTTAAGCATTATTGTGCAGTGGCTAGCATTTGGCATAATTTAAAATCAGCAAACGTTCCAGAGTCTTTTCATATTTTCTTGCCCA
>NW_015090847.1:233081-271283 GCF_001431845.1 Calidris pugnax
CTTTAAATTACTTCAGCTATGTATTGGTGGGTCCTAAAAGCTCTATCAAGATTTCCCATCATTACTAGAAAGAAAGCTTGACTTAG
Source organism: Calidris pugnax (assembly GCF_001431845.1). NCBI lineage: Eukaryota > Metazoa > Chordata > Aves > Charadriiformes > Scolopacidae > Calidris > Calidris pugnax. Next base: position 233,168 of record NW_015090847.1, read on the forward strand.
TGTGGTCATAACAATATGTATATGACAAATTACTAAAGCTACTCTGGCTTTTCCTCTAGGCTCTTCAGCTCCTTCATTCATTTCCTCTTGATACACGATTAAAAGATGGAAGTAAGTACAAATGCCCCTTTGTGCCTGTTGTGAGTTCACGGCCTACGTCACGCATTGCTCTTCCTGATTCCTTAGGATTTCATCTTAAGTCTCTCTTCTTACCAGGTTTGTTTTGGCAGTCACCAAAGAGGCCACCTTTCCCAGTGAAGTTTGAATTTAATGATCCTTTGTAAGTATGGTACTGCCCCTGATGTGTTTTATAGATCCCAGTAAGTGCCAGGCAATGGCTGTAAAGCCAAAATAGAAGTTGGACTAGTATTTTATAGGTTCTAGTGCACAATCTTACATTGTGCTGCCTCATACTTTCACTGCAGGTAACTTAACTTTCACTGACATGGGACTGGAGGGTGCTGTGGGAAGGTCTGACAACATCTAAGGTGAAATGGCTTAAAACAACTCATTTCGCTTATTGTGTGACTACAGAATTATGAATTGTTGCTGTCGTACCCCACTGGCCCCGCCGGCCCACATAATGAAATGCAGGATGTGCCAAATTAAATTGAATACCTAAAATGACCTAGTGGAGGGGCCCCTTTTCTTCTTCTCCACGATTTGGGTCTGACCTAGATGGTTTGGGTTTTACAGATAATTTTAAAAATTGATGTGGCTGAAGAATTGAAAGGATTTATGGGCTGCTTTGAGAAACTGTCTGGATTGCCATTTTTAGTTTGGGTGAAAACTGAGATGATGGCAAATATCAAAGTATTTCTGAGGTGAAGATTTTTATTATCATATTGATGTCATGTTAGCGTTCAGAGTTATTTTCTTGACTGCAAAGGTGAATGAAATACTGTTTTCATTAAATAACTCTTCACTCATCAAAGTCTTCTTCATATTGGGGCGGACTTCTGAGTCTCTCGAGATCTGTCATCTGTTTTGGGAATTGTTTCCCTGTGTGTGTTTTTTTTAGACCAGTTGAATATGATTGCAAAACTTCAGGTAACTGCAGTAAGAAACCAACCAACCAACCAAAAAAAAACCCTTATCTTCCTCTCTTCTTCAGGCACTACGGTTTCATCGTGAGCGCAGCGAAACTCTTTGCGACAGTGTACTGTGTTCCCTTCACAGAGAAGGTAATCCATCCTGTATCAGTGCTCCTGTCGTGTGACTTGGGTGTACGTGTTCAGTTTTGGTCCCATGTCCAGTTACCAATTCTTTCCAAGATTTGATTAAACAGATTCTTAAAGTAATCTATGCTTCAGCACTGACTGTTCGGCAACTGCTTAGGTTTAGTCTTCTTTATTTAAATCCCTAACCCAGAGAAGGAATGGGTAGTGTATTGGGTATTTTCAGTAATCTCTGAGCTCAGGAATTCTTATTTTGATGGACCTATTGCCTGTGCGATATAATAACTGAACTGGAGGATCTTTATAAGGCACTTTTTAAATTAAGTGTTGTAGCTATGGTTTGTGACCAACCAAAAAAAAACCCTTATCTTCCTCTCTTCTTCAGGCACTACGGTTTCATCGTGAGCGCAGCGAAACTCTTTGCGACAGTGTACTGTGTTCCCTTCACAGAGAAGGTAATCCATCCTGTATCAGTGCTCCTGTCGTGTGACTTGGGTGAACGTGTTCAGTTTTGGTCCCATGTCCAGTTACCAATTCTTTCCAAGATTTGATTAAACAGATTCTTAAAGTAATCTATGCTTCAGCACTGACTGTTCAGCAACTGCTTAGGTTTAGTCTTCTTTATTTAAATCCCTAACCCAGAGAAGAAATGGGTAGTGCACTGGGTATTTTCAGTAATCTCTGAGCTCAGGAATTCTTATTTTGATGGACCTATCGCCTGTGCAATATAATAACTGAACTGGAAGATCTTTATAAGGCGCTTTTTAAATTAAGTGTCGTAGCTATGGTTTGTGAGTTCTGTTTTTTACTACTCAACAGCTTCTGTGTTGCTTGTCCTTTGTTTTTCTTGTTACCCTTTTCCTTTTCTAATTGGATCTTCCTGTAAGTTGCGTTTACGCTTCAGTTCTGTTCGGTTTTCAAGTGCTGCACTCTGGTTCAATGGGGCAACTGAAATGTCACTTGGTGTTTCAGTGATGATGTTTCACTGAAACATCATGGAATATTTGTGGGATTTTTTTTGTTTTGGTGTTCTTTGAAATGCTACTGGATATCCAGTCTTTTTGTGGGGGTGTTTTTGAGTTGATGTGAACTTTAATTGGTTTTCTTCAAAACCTTAACAGGATTTGTCAGAGGAAACTATTTTGAAGATTATTTCAGCTGTGAAGGTACCAGAGTTCAGACCTTCAAACAAAGTAAGTGCAATATTTAAAAAAAAAGAATCCACAAGCACTGTCCCACATCCCCAGCTACATCTTGCTGATGAGAAATAACACTAATTAAAATGTGTTTTGGGGAAAATAGGAGTGTGGCATCCAGGACTGCTTTAACTTGATATAGCTAAGGTATCTGTGTACCAGATGCTAAATGCAAGATGTGGGGTTTTTTTGCCTTTTGCAAATTATTTGTGGTAGCATTGGTTTCCCTGCGTGAGTGTGACTGTAAGTCTGCAAGCTTTTTAAAGTTTATATGAGTCTATACTATTTCAATAATAGTAGTAAAATTTTACTGATAAGCAATTTTAAAGGAATCTAAGACTAGTGTCAATCTGTTACTTCTTTCTAGGTAATATAAAGCAAGTGTCATTACTTTTATGTTTATTTTTCAAGTGTTAATTTCAAAGCAGCTTAAGCATTATTGTGCAGTGGCTAGCATTTGGCATAATTTAAAATCAGCAAACGTTCCAGAGTCTTTTCATATTTTCTTGCCCAGTGTTAACACTTTTCTTATTAATGCTTGCCTTGTGAGACAAAACTGATATTTTGACTCAGAATCACAGAATGGTTGAGCTTGGAAAGAACCTCTGGAGACTGCCTAGTCCAATCCCCTTGCTCAAGCAAGGGCAGTTATAGCAGGTCATCCTGGAGGGTGTCCCATCAGGTTTTGAATATCTTTGAGGATGGAGATTCCACAGCCTCTCTTTTCTACCTGTGCCAGTGTTCCAACCGTCCTCACATTTTTGGTTGTGGTTTTTTTGTTTGTGGTTTTTTTTTTTTTTTTCTTTAAAGCATTTTCTTATGTTTGTTACGGAGTTCTGTGCACTTTGATTTGTGCTTATACCCCCTTGTTCCATCACTGGGCACCAGTGAAAAAGGTCTGGCTCTGCAGGACGAGAGGAAATGGCCTCAAGTTACATCAGGGGAGGTTCAGGCTGGATATTAGGAAAAATTTTTTCACTGAAAGGGTTCTCAGCCATTGGAATGGGCTGCCCAGGGAGGTGGTTGAGGCACCATCCCTGGAGGTGTTCAAAAGACAGGTTGATGTAGTGCTGGGAGGTATGGTTTAGTGATGATGCTTCTTGTTTGTTGTGTGGGTGTCTATTTTTGTCAAAGTAAGGTTGAACTGGATATCCAGTCTTTTTGTGGGGGTGTTTTTGAGTTGATGTGAACTTTAATTGGTTTTCTTCAAAACCTTAACAGGATTTGTCAGAGGAAACTATTTTGAAGATTATTTCAGCTGTGAAGGTACCAGAGTTCAGACCTTCAAACAAAGTAAGTGCAATATTTAAAAAAAAAGAATCCACAAGCACTGTCCCACATCCCCAGCTACATCTTGCTGATGAGAAATAACACTAATTAAAATGTGTTTTGGGGAAAATAGGAGTGTGGCATCCAGGACTGCTTTAACTTGATATAGCTAAGGTATCTGTGTACCAGATGCTAAATGCAAGATGTGGGGTTTTTTTGCCTTTTGCAAATTATTTGTGGTAGCATTGGTTTCCCTGCGTGAGTGTGACTGTAAGTCTGCAAGCTTTTTAAAGTTTATATGAGTCTATACTATTTCAATAATAGTAGTAAAATTTTACTGATAAGCAATTTTAAAGGAATCTAAGACTAGTGTCAATCTGTTACTTCTTTCTAGGTAATATAAAGCAAGTGTCATTACTTTTATGTTTATTTTTCAAGTGTTAATTTCAAAGCAGCTTAAGCATTATTGTGCAGTGGCTAGCATTTGGCATAATTTAAAATCAGCAAACGTTCCAGAGTCTTTTCATATTTTCTTGCCCAGTGTTAACACTTTTCTTATTAATGCTTGCCTTGTGAGACAAAACTGATATTTTGACTCAGAATCACAGAATGGTTGAGCTTGGAAAGAACCTCTGGAGACTGCCTAGTCCAATCCCCTTGCTCAAGCAAGGGCAGTTATAGCAGGTCATCCTGGAGGGTGTCCCATCAGGTTTTGAATATCTTTGAGGATGGAGATTCCACAGCCTCTCTTTTCTACCTGTGCCAGTGTTCCAACCGTCCTCACATTTTTGGTTGTGGTTTTTTTGTTTGTGGTTTTTTTTTTTTTTTTCTTTAAAGCATTTTCTTATGTTTGTTACGGAGTTCTGTGCACTTTGATTTGTGCTTATACCCCCTTGTTCCATCACTGGGCACCAGTGAAAAAGGTCTGGCTCTGCAGGACGAGAGGAAATGGCCTCAAGTTACATCAGGGGAGGTTCAGGCTGGATATTAGGAAAAATTTTTTCACTGAAAGGGTTCTCAGCCATTGGAATGGGCTGCCCAGGGAGGTGGTTGAGGCACCATCCCTGGAGGTGTTCAAAAGACAGGTTGATGTAGTGCTGGGAGGTATGGTTTAGTGATGATGCTTCTTGTTTGTTGTGTGGGTGTCTATTTTTGTCAAAGTAAGGTTGACGGTTGGACAAGATGATCTTTGAGGTCCCTTCCAACCTAGAAGATTCTGTGATTCTGTACTTTCCCTGCGTCAGATATTTATACACGTTGCTAAGATCCCACTGAGCCTTCTCTTCTCCAGGCTGAACTCTCCCAGCAATCTCAGCTTCTCCTTCTATGAGAGATGCTCCAATCCTTTGATGATCTTTGTGGCCCTTGGCTGGACTTGCTCCATTAAGTGTGTGTCTCTCTGGAACTGGGGAGGAAAGACTGGAGGGAAGGCAGGAAATCTAGTACGCTTCACACTTGTGCTGTACAAAGTTCATGTTTTATTACTCAAGCACTGCACACACTTACAGGTTGTACAGACTGATGAAACTGCACGAAAACCAGATCATATTCCAGTCAGCAGTGAGGATGAAAGAAACGCCATCTTCCAGCTGGAGAAGTCTATACTGTCCAATGAAGCTCTGGAAAGTGAGTAGTGCCAACTGGTTTCATAGCTCAGTAACACCTTGCAATTGCACTGCCAGTAGTATGACATTCAGGTCTTTGAATAAAGCAATTTTGTAATTCTACAAGAAGCTGATAGCTAAAGCTTTCTGAAGTGCCATGCAGGTAACTGTCCTTATTGACATTACTCTGTATTTCTGAGATTCTTGCAAGTTTTAGGGTTCTCTGTTCTGCTTGCATGTAAGTAGAACCCTGATGACAGCAAGCAGGCAGCAGGGGATTGAACTCTTCAGGAGGGAAAGGGTGCTGGCATGATCCCAGATGGACTGAAAGTGATTCTGGTATGAGAAGGTTGAGAATTACTACTTACAGCCATCAATCTGAAATGATCCTATATTGTGAAGGCTGTTAAGAGTCTTTGCCAGCATCTTCTAGTTGTGTTAAAACGAGGATGTTCGAATCTCATTTTTGTGGCTGGCCACGTGAAGAGGTCGTTGGGCAACTACCACATGTGTTCTCAGGCTAAAAATGCACACAGGGGAGAAAGATGAGCTTGGCTGTAACCCATCCCATGGAGTGTCAGCTCTAACCTCTTGGTCTCCCGTGCCACTGAATCCACAGTGCAGGGATTAGAGATGACCAAAGCTAACAGAGGGAATTCTCACAGAATGGAGCTAGAGCGAGGTGGGGTGTACAAGAAACATCCACAGGACTGTCCAAAATCTGTTCCTGGTGTTGGAAGGAAAATAAAATTATGAACTCTATTGATATTTCTTTCATCACTCTGATATTGTTAGGGGCATTCCTGCTTTTAGCATGGGAAAGCAAGTTGTAAGGCAGGCACCAGGCTCCAGAATGTGAAATTTTTTATTTGCTAAGATTCTAGTTCCGTTTAACTGATGTGTAGGACATCAACAGTTTTCTAATAATAATTTTTGCTCTTTTTTTTTTCTTTCTTCTTTTTCACGAGCAGATGACTTGCAAATGAAGCCCATCTCCTTTGAAAAAGACGACGACAGCAACGGGCACATAGACTTCATAACAGCAGCGTCAAACTTGCGAGCCAAGATGTACAACATCGAACCGGCAGATCGGTTCAAAACAAAGCGCATTGCTGGAAAGATTATTCCTGCAATTGCAACAGCTACTGCTGCAGTGTCAGGGCTGGTGAGTGCACTTGTTAAAACACACATTTCTTTCTCTTGCTGTTTATTGCCTAAAAACACTGTTGGCTGGACGTTGATTAACGCTACCCTGACAGAGCCTCGTTAAAGAAATGAGTTTATTTCAAACTTAATAATCTCTTTTTTTTTTTTTTCCTCATGTACCAAAATGAAAGGTCGCTTTTGGTTCTAGATGTGGAAAGCTCTTGGTGTTTTTACTTTTGATTTGCTGACCAGAAAGAGGAGCTGGAGATGAGCATTTTGGTTTCTTTTCTGCCATTAAGAGTGCCGCTGCCAAGAGCGGAAAGGATCTGGTTGTAGTAGTTCCCATCCATGCATCTCAGCAGAACTGCATGCTTTGTGGGGGTGACTGGAATGAAACAACTTTGGAATTCCTACATTAGGAATGCTTTTGAATATTTTAAGTATTTCCATTAGCAGCAAGAGACTTTTTCTGTGGTGTATTGGGTTGCATTTCCAGATGTGATTTACTCTGCCAACTGGACAAAGGCTGATCTCATGAACAACTTACCCTCTAATTGCCAGTTACTTAACTAAGCTAGTGTTGATAGCAGAGTATCTAAGACCTGTGTTTGGTTTCACGGAGTTAAAGAAATGAGTTTATTTCAAACTTAATAATATTTTTTTCTTTTCTCATGTACCAAAATAAAAGGTCACTTTTGGTTCTAGATGTGGAAAGCTCTTGGTGTTTTTACTTTTGATTTGCTGACCAGAAAGAGGAGCTGGAGATGAGCATTTTGGTTTCTTTTCTGCCATTAAGAGTGCCGCTGCCGAGAGCGGAAAGGATCTGGTTGTAGCAGTTCCCATCCATGCATCTCAGCAGAACTGCATGCTTTGGGGGGGTGACTGGAATGAAACAACTTTGGAATTCCTACATTAGGAATGCTTTTGAATATTTTAAGTATTTCCATTAGCAGCAAGAGACTTTTTCTGTGGTGTATTGGGTTGCATTTCCAGATGTGATTTACTCTGCCGATTGGACAAAGGCTGATCTCATGAACAACTTTACCCTCTAATTGCCAGTTACTTAACTAAACTAGTGTTGATAGCAGAGTACCTAAGACCCGTGTTTGGTTTCATGGAAGTATGGGGTTCTTATTTACTGCAGGTTGCACTGGAACTCATCAAAGTTGTGGGTGGCTACCCAGCTGATGCATACAAGAACTGTTTTCTGAACTTAGCCATTCCCATAATGGTCTTCACAGAAACTGCTGAAGTAAGAAGAACAGAAATCAGGTAGGAAAGACAGCAGCAGAAGGGTGGTGTTTGGAAACCTGGTGATTGATGCTTAGAACTTGGTGAGCCCTTGCAACAAGTGTGAAGTTTGTACAGTTATTAAATCCAGATAAACAGATTAAGGCCTTAAGTGCTCATGGAGCAGAACGATGGAACAGTAGATGTGATTTACTCTGCCGATTGGACAAAGGCTGATCTCATGAACAACTTTACCCTCTAATTGCCAGTTACTTAACTAAACTAGTGTTGATAGCAGAGTACCTAAGACCCGTGTTTGGTTTCATGGAAGTATGGGGTTCTTATTTACTGCAGGTTGCACTGGAACTCATCAAAGTTGTGGGTGGCTACCCAGCTGATGCGTACAAGAACTGTTTTCTGAACTTAGCCATTCCCATAATGGTCTTCACAGAAACTGCTGAAGTAAGAAGAACAGAAATCAGGTAGGAAAGACAGCAGCAGAAGGGTGGTGTTTGGAAACCTGGTGATTGATGCTTAGAACTTGGTGAGCCCTTGCAACAAGTGTGAAGTTTGTACAGTTATTAAATCCAGAGAAACAGATTAAGGCCTTAAGTGCTCATGGAGCAGAACGATGGAACCACAGTTCATGGTCATACTCCAATTAAACATTATAGATATTCAGCATTATTTTTTTGTTGTTCTTTAAACTTGGAAGGTCATAGATCACTTAGTGCTTGCTATCAAACTTTATTCCACGTACTTCTAAAGGTGTAAGTGATACTCTTAGTACCACCAAAGGTGCCCCATGCCATATTGCTTAAGAACTTCCTGTTTGGAAAATGCAACACATACTCTTCTGTCCTAATTTGAAAAATAGTGGTTTTAAGGGTTTAGTTTTATTTTAGGTGGAAGCTGTTGCTAGTGAGGCTTAAAAAAAACTCTAGATGAGTTAGATATGTGGGATGGTTATTAATAAACATCCTGTCTGCACAGACTGAACACACCTCTGCATCTTGGTCAGTACAAGAGCTGGTTTTCCGTAGGTCTGAAAACTCGGTGTGTTCCTTGCCAGGTACCACGTTTACCCAGACTTCTTTCTGTGTCTTGTGCTTAGCCAAGGCAAAGGGCTGGAGAAATGGCAGCAGAAGTCACGGATGGAAGCCATGCACCTCACTCGTAGAGAGAAGCAGTAATACATTTATTGATATAAAACGAGAAACTTAACAAAGTTTGATGGTAAATGCGACAGTTAACAGGATTCGAGATGGCAAGGCACACTTGGCTATTTATTGCACAGAGGAAATGGTCAGAGTGAGCTGTCAGGGAGACCTTCCTGATGAGTCACGAGGCTCAGAAAGAACCCCTTTGCTTTCTAAACTCCTTCTCAGAGAGGAGTCTGCGGGCAGCTGGATCCAATCCTAGTCTCAGACTTGGTCAACGGTTTATGTCTAAAGGATTGTATATGCACAATCAATTCTTTATATCACTTAGCTAAGATTTCAAAGTTTAGTGTGCCATTAGTCACTTAGCCAAGGATCTGTTGTGGCAAGGAATCTCTCAAGAAGTAGACGTAACTTTGAGCAGCATCCCTGCTCAAGGGGAGATCCTGGTGTGCGTAACCTTGAGCGGTGTCCCTGCTCAAGGGGAGATCCTGGTGTGCAGCCCACTGCTGCTCAGGAGAGCACAAAGGGCTCTTGGGCTGCCCACTATTTGTGGGGGTAAGATGATTGACCTATAATCATATTTGCATATTGACCACAGTGCCAGTGTTGCTCGAGTTAGCCCTTGGCTGTTGTGTTACATGCCTCACCGAAACCACGTTGAGCTGGGTGCAGCCATCACCACTAGGTGCACCCATAGTGAGCACCACGGGTGGTCACCCCTTGGGCAGAGATACAGGAGATAAAGGCCAGGTTAGTGCCTGGGAAGGGGGAGCACGTCCTTCCAGCAGAGAGGGAAGAGATCTTTGCTCAAGGTAAAATAGCAAGTTGCTAGAAGACACAGCAGTTCTTCAATACCCATTTGAAGGAGATGCCTGAGTTCACATTCTAAAATAACAAACAACTTCTCTCTCTCTTTTTTTTTTTTTTTAAACAGAAATGGGATATCATTTACCATCTGGGACAGGTGGACAATTTATGGGAAAGAGGATTTTACTCTGTTGGACTTCATAAATGCTGTCAGAGTAAGTGCTGTACTGGGTTAATACAAGACAAGAGGAAAGGGTTTTCTTGTTTTGGGTTGTTGGTTTGGGGGGTTGTTTTGGTTTTGTTTTTTTTTGTTCTTTTATCAAGTTATCATTCAAACCAGAGTAATTCTGGAAAGAATTAACGTCAACAGCAATGTCTCCTAAGAAAATGCGTCCAATTCTACTTCCAGATTGTTAATTTAATTGACTCAAATGTATCTTAATAGAACTTCTGTCAACACCTATGAATTAGCAAGCTTTTTGATTGGGATCCTAACAGTTTTGAATAATTATTTGTAGTATTAACAGTGGTAGGATCTGCTGGTTTGTGCAGTTGTTCTAGTCCTTAAACAAATTTCAATTTGTGAATTTCAGGAGAAATATGGAATTGAACCAACTATGGTTGTACAGGGAGTCAAAATGCTGTATGTTCCTGTGATGCCAGGTCATATTAAAAGGTTAAAGCTGACGTAAGTATAACTGGAAAATGTATTGCAGGATGTGAGTGCCCGTTCAAATTATGTTCAGTGGTTGTATCGTAAGAACGTGTGTCTGGCAGCAGTGTTTTCTCTCAAAGTGGTCGCTAGTCATAAGTATTTGGGAAAGAAAAAGGTAATTTCTTCTTTTGGAAGAAAAAAAAAGAGTGAATTAAATTCTGTGGTAAGGACAGGAGACTTGCAAAATGCCACTCTAACTGATGAATACCATAATGAGGAACCCAAAGAAGTCTGACAGTAAGTTTTTTTTTGGGGAAAGAGCCTACCTTGGTTCAAGCAGAATAAGGCTAATTGGACCTTTTTTAAACTGACTTAAAACTCATGGTGATACTTAGCTCTGAAAGAATGAGAACGCTTATTTGCGAGGGAGTTAATGTATTGGTTGCAGATTGGGATTTCTGGGAACCTGTTCAGCTCATAATAATTCCTTGAGATTCTAGCTCACTTGAGTGCTTTTAAAAATGAAGATGCTCACAAGGTCTGGCAGTGCTGCTCCACTGACAGGAAATACCAAACTGGATGTTTGGGAGGGTGTGAGGAGCATCAGTTTTTGACTGATAGGCTTTTGCAAAGTAACGGGCAGATCTCACCCAGGTTTGGTTCTACCTTAGATGTTGATTGAACTTCTTTAGCTCAAAAGCTGTTCCTCGCAGCTGCTGTGAAGTATATGGTGGTCAGTGCTCATGGGCTTTGCTAGAGCACGTAGAGGCTCTAGCATTTACCACAGGTTGATCAGTACTGTTTCAAAACTCTGCTAGTAGGTAACATCAGGCAAAGTAGTTTGTTATGGGCAAGCTACTTCAAACTTCCAGGGAGAGAAGAGCCTCTAAGTTGGTATTGCCTTTAGAGAGGCACACCAAGATGAGAACTTCCAGCCTATCTCAACATAAGTTGTTCATATTCCTTCTCCTACAGCTGGATGAATCATTCTGAATGAGCAGGGTGTGTAATGAAGTCAAAGGCAAGGTGTGAAGCTGCCTTCTTGTGAATATCTGGATTTCTTATTACCCTTGAGTTCAAGCATTTCATGTAGTCACAGCAACTTGGGGTTCTGTTTTACATGATATTTGCACACCAAACTCTGGTCTTGCTTGTGTGTATTTTTTTTTTCCATAAGGTTATTTTAAATCTTTCTCTCCCTGTAATACGACAAGCCTTACAAGACTCTGTCTTCGTTTCACAATCACAGCACTGACTGGTAGCACACTCCTTAAAAGCAAGTTAGGAGTCCTTAAAAGCAAGCTCTGTAGCTTGGGCCTTCCTCATGCAAACGGATATCACCTCACTATCTCTGCTGAGAAGATTAGAGACATAGTTAGGAGCCTTGCTCTGTAACTTGGGCCTTCCTCATGAGGATATCACCTCACTATCTCTGCTGAGAAGAGGCTTTGTGTTCTTCTAAGGGAACAAGTACTTTGGGGAAAGCCCCTTTCTGAGCTGTGTGCTAAATTATAGCCAGAAGGGAAATCCTTCTCTAAGTGACCTGTGAGGAATAGAAATGAGTGACTGTATTCCCCCAGCCCCCAGCATTTGAGCTGGCCTCAGTAATTAGTGCTCTGAGCTGGCAAGGAACTAATTTTGAGACATACAGGGATACATAATGGAAGTGAGGTGGATTGACCTTCTACTTCAGTGTTTTATTATGCAACTTCCAAGCAATAGCTGGAGCTTTTGAGACTGTAGAGAGCAAGATTAAACGCACAGTGTGGTCGTGAAGGAAGAAGTCGCGGATCCTGTTTGGTGTTTTTTTTCCCCCCTCGTTGCTATTTGCCTTCAAAATTCAAGGACTTAAACAAGTCTTAACTTCAGTAGAATTACTTTCCAACTGTGGTCTGCACTGGAGTGGTTCTCCCTAATAACATTAAAACCAGCCATTATGGTATACCGAGAACTTAGTCCTCATTGACCAGAATCCTGCACAGAAAGCTAACTTTGCCTTGTGCCTCAGTAGTACACCAAAAAAGAAATGACATTGGTGAGGGATCCCATCCAAAACTGGCCATTTTGTCTTTTGTGCTGAGCACTTGTTAGTGAACAGTGTAGTAGCTCACTAACGGGCTAAGTTCATCAAGAAATTGGAATACCATTTGCTGTACCTCAGGTGGAGGAACAACTTGTGTGTCAAAATGAAAAGGCGGATTATTCTCCCTCTTAATCTGGTTTCTTGTATGTTGGGTTTCATCGCTGGCAGTGAAATTCATCCCGGGCTGGCCCTGATTTCCCACTGCCACTTGTCTTTTTGGTAGGTTAACCAGTTGTTCTTCATTTCCCTGTAGGATGCAAAAGCTTGTGAAACCCTCAGCTGATAAGAAGTATGTGGATTTGACAGTGTCGTTTCCTCCAGAGACCGATGGAGAGGAGGACTTGCCAGGGCCACCAGTGAGATACTACTTTGTTCAGGAAGACAATTGACAGCAGAGACCCAAAAGTCACTCCCGGACTATTTGTTCTGAAAGGAGTGTGCTAATTTTCAGCAATTAAAGATGGTACTATATATTTGGTTTTGGTGAAGCCTTAATTAAAACAAATGGTGAAAATCAGTGGCTTTGCACTGAAGACAAACTGGATTTATGTCTCATCTGCTCCCGTTTTCTTCAAACCTGTTTGCTCAAAGGAGGATTGGACACTCCATGAGATGGCACGTCCAGTGCAGTCCTTACCTGAAAGGCAAGATTTGCATTAATTTGTGGGGAGTTGAAGAAAGCAAGAAGAACGGTGAACCTAACAAATGGTCCCCAAGTGTGCACATTAGGCACTGCTTAGAGAAGAGTGTGCAGAAAAGGGGGAAACTGCCGTTTTATGATACTTCTGGTATTCTGAGAACATCTCAAATCCATTTCATGTGTTACTCAAAATTCTCAATTTCATTCTTGCCATCTACACGTGAGATTTGAACCCATCCAAAAGGTTTAAACTCCCTCTTAGAGGCAGACGAGCTGCTTTACTGTGGTGTTGGTGCTCTCTTCTGAGCAGTTAGTGATGCTGTGTGTCCCAACGTGGACACCCAGGGAGGCAGGTCTCGAGTTAGGTGTAAATTGTCACAGCTCCCCTGAGTCACAAGAGCTGGAATTGTTGATTTATCCCTGCTAAGACTGTTCTTTGGGGAATACTGCAACACGGGGACCGTGGAAACCTATCGGAGAGCTGAGCGAACGCTTTCAACAATAAAACTTTGCCTTCAAGAAAGAGAAAACGCTCGGTGTGGTTGACCCTTTCTGCCCTCACCAAATGAAAAAAGCTGTAGTGGATGATGACTTTAAAAGGAAGGGAAGACAAGTGACTGTGGATGTTTGTCACAGTGAGCGCCGTTCCCTCAGCTGCTCCTTTTGGTACCGTTTCCTTACAGTGAATGGTTACGCTGCACACCTGTCCACAGCACCAGTCTGAGCTGCACTGAACTCTGAGGATTTTATTGTCATTATCAGTCAATTACTAGGATATCTAAGTATAAAGCATCTGCTTAATGGGAAATAATTAGGGACTAGCTTTGCTACTGTTGTGAGGCAGAGGTGTGTTACAGAAACATCTGTGACTCCACCTTATTTTCTCTATCATTTAAACACTGGATAGTTGAGCTGGTAGTTCTTTTTTTTTTCTTTTTTTCTTTTTTTTTGTTTTTTCTCCCAATGATGACAGTGTGAAGTGAGATTAGAATAAAAGCCTGTGAACTGGAAAACCTTTTAATGTGTTTTAGCTTTAGAAATTGTGATTGCACATCATCTCCTGCAGCTCTTGCAAAAGCTACTGACTACTTAGCTATTTATCCTCGACCATAATTTATTAAAGCTTTAGGGATATCTTCACATTTAGTGAAAGTTATTGGTCAGGAATTTTACTTTTCCTTTTTTCCCTTTTTGGTTAGTTGTAGTCAGGAGTAACAGTTATGAGGCTGGGAACTTGAGCACCAAGAACTGAATAGCTGCATTCAACACAATTATTCCAATATTTGGGATTTAGTCTCACATGCGGGATTTCTTCTGGAAGTTGTATATAGTTTTACAGTCAGTCTAGTTTATAGATATAATTTTCTAGATTAATAATACTGCTTTTTAAACTACCTAACTTATTTCATTTTTTAAAAGAACTTCTTTTAGAGAAACTTTTTGAAACGGTAGAAGAGATAACTACACTTCGAGTGCAGAGAAGGCACAAGCAGACAGTAAGTCTTCACTTCTAAATAACAAAATGTATTTCACTGTGGCAGTATTAGAATGTGTACTCTTAATTGAAATCACTAATTAGTGCTAAAGATCACTTAAAGGTTTAGGTAAATTGAAAGCACTGTCACCTCTCACAGTTGGAGACAAGTGAAACTTTAAGTACACTCTGGTATGTTAGGGTGGTGGTCACATCATGCTTATGCTCTCAAAGTAACATACAAAAAAGTAAAGTATACAGTAAAGTCTCAGTATTTTGCTAGAATGTCATCTGATGGTCCTCAGGGTTTAAAGTAAATTTTCAGATGTAATTAATGGGATAGCTTTTATTAATCACAATGCATACAGCTTTGTGAGACCTTTGCCAAAAAGTCCAGGTTGAGGTTGGCAGGGACGGGGGCCAGTGCAGCTCTATCTCTCTGTGCCTGTTCTTGTGTGTATCTGCTGGAGGGATGTCTGTCCCCTGGGGGGGTTCTGCTCATCTGGGGGAAAAACTGCAAATGCACAACGGCTCTCGATATTTATTGGCAGATCTTGACATTTTTCTGGATATAAGTTAACCTAGGTAAAAATCTTACAAGTAATAACCGAAAGAGGACTTTATATGGAAAAAAACTGTGCATGTCAAGTGGCTCATTAAAATTGTTTTTCATGTTTTAAAACTTTCTGGATGTCTGATACGGAGAGAGAATGTGTTTATATTGAAGGTTGTGCAGAGTGAGCCGATTCGGTATGAATTTGTTTGATACAGCCCATTTCTCAATCCGTTGCTGCTTTTTAGTGAGCTGTCAGGGAGACCTTCCTGATGAGTCACGAGGCTCAGAAAGAACCCCTTTGCTTTCTAAACTCCTTCTCAGAGAGGAGTCTGCGGGCAGCTGGATCCAATCCTAGTCTCAGACTTGGTCAACGGTTTATGTCTAAAGGATTGTATATGCACAATCAATTCTTTATATCACTTAGCTAAGATTTCAAAGTTTAGTGTGCCATTAGTCACTTAGCCAAGGATCTGTTGTGGCAAGGAATCTCTCAAGAAGTAGACGTAACCTTGAGCGGTGTCCCTGCTCAAGGGGAGATCCTGGTGTGCAGCCCACTGCTGCTCAGGAGAGCACAAAGGGCTCTTGGGCTGCCCACTATTTGTGGGGGTAAGATGATTGACCTATAATCATATTTGCATATTGACCACAGTGCCAGTGTTGCTCGAGTTAGCCCTTGGCTGTTGTGTTACATGCCTCACCGAAACCACGTTGAGCTGGGTGCAGCCATCACCACTAGGTGCACCCATAGTGAGCACCACGGGTGGTCACCCCTTGGGCAGAGATACAGGAGATAAAGGCCAGGTTAGTGCCTGGGAAGGGGGAGCACGTCCTTCCAGCAGAGAGGGAAGAGATCTTTGCTCAAGGTAAAATAGCAAGTTGCTAGAAGACACAGCAGTTCTTCAATACCCATTTGAAGGAGATGCCTGAGTTCACATTCTAAAATAACAAACAACTTCTCTCTTTTTTTTTTTTAAACAGAAATGGGATATCATTTACCATCTGGGACAGGTGGACAATTTATGGGAAAGAGGATTTTACTCTGTTGGACTTCATAAATGCTGTCAGAGTAAGTGCTGTACTGGGTTAATACAAGACAAGAGGAAAGGGTTTTCTTGTTTTGGGTTGTTGGTTTGGGGGGTTGTTTTGGTTTTGTTTTTTTTTGTTCTTTTATCAAGTTATCATTCAAACCAGAGTAATTCTGGAAAGAATTAACGTCAACAGCAATGTCTCCTAAGAAAATGCGTCCAATTCTACTTCCAGATTGTTAATTTAATTGACTCAAATGTATCTTAATAGAACTTCTGTCAACACCTATGAATTAGCAAGCTTTTTGATTGGGATCCTAACAGTTTTGAATAATTATTTGTAGTATTAACAGTGGTAGGATCTGCTGGTTTGTGCAGTTGTTCTAGTCCTTAAACAAATTTCAATTTGTGAATTTCAGGAGAAATATGGAATTGAACCAACTATGGTTGTACAGGGAGTCAAAATGCTGTATGTTCCTGTGATGCCAGGTCATATTAAAAGGTTAAAGCTGACGTAAGTATAACTGGAAAATGTATTGCAGGATGTGAGTGCCCGTTCAAATTATGTTCAGTGGTTGTATCGTAAGAACGTGTGTCTGGCAGCAGTGTTTTCTCTCAAAGTGGTCGCTAGTCATAAGTATTTGGGAAAGAAAAAGGTAATTTCTTCTTTTGGAAGAAAAAAAAAGAGTGAATTAAATTCTGTGGTAAGGACAGGAGACTTGCAAAATGCCACTCTAACTGATGAATACCATAATGAGGAACCCAAAGAAGTCTGACAGTAAGTTTTTTTTTGGGGAAAGAGCCTACCTTGGTTCAAGCAGAATAAGGCTAATTGGACCTTTTTTAAACTGACTTAAAACTCATGGTGATACTTAGCTCTGAAAGAATGAGAACGCTTATTTGCGAGGGAGTTAATGTATTGGTTGCAGATTGGGATTTCTGGGAACCTGTTCAGCTCATAATAATTCCTTGAGATTCTAGCTCACTTGAGTGCTTTTAAAAATGAAGATGCTCACAAGGTCTGGCAGTGCTGCTCCACTGACAGGAAATACCAAACTGGATGTTTGGGAGGGTGTGAGGAGCATCAGTTTTTGACTGATAGGCTTTTGCAAAGTAACGGGCAGATCTCACCCAGGTTTGGTTCTACCTTAGATGTTGATTGAACTTCTTTAGCTCAAAAGCTGTTCCTCGCAGCTGCTGTGAAGTATATGGTGGTCAGTGCTCATGGGCTTTGCTAGAGCACGTAGAGGCTCTAGCATTTACCACAGGTTGATCAGTACTGTTTCAAAACTCTGCTAGTAGGTAACATCAGGCAAAGTAGTTTGTTATGGGCAAGCTACTTCAAACTTCCAGGGAGAGAAGAGCCTCTAAGTTGGTATTGCCTTTAGAGAGGCACACCAAGATGAGAACTTCCAGCCTATCTCAACATAAGTTGTTCATATTCCTTCTCCTACAGCTGGATGAATCATTCTGAATGAGCAGGGTGTGTAATGAAGTCAAAGGCAAGGTGTGAAGCTGCCTTCTTGTGAATATCTGGATTTCTTATTACCCTTGAGTTCAAGCATTTCATGTAGTCACAGCAACTTGGGGTTCTGTTACAAACAGTCCCAAAAGCTTTACACGATATTTGCACACCAAACTCTGGTCTTGCTTGTGTGTATTTTTTTTTTTCCTTAAGGTATTTTAAATCTTTCTCTCACTGTAATACGACAAGCCTTACAAGACTCTGTCTTCGTTTCACAATCACAGCACTGACTGGTAGCACACTCCTTAAAAGCAAGTTAGGAGTCCTTAAAAGCAAGCTCTGTAGCTTGGGCCTTCCTCATGCAAACGGATATCACCTCACTATCTCTGCTGAGAAGAGGCTTTGTGTTCTTCTAAGGGAACAAGTACTTTGGGGAAAGCCCCTTTCTGAGCTGTGTGCTAAATTATAGCCAGAAGGGAAATCCTTCTCTAAGTGACCTGTGAGGAATAGAAATGAGTGACTGTATTCCCCCAGCCCCCAGCATTTGAGCTGGCCTCAGTAATTAGTGCTCTGAGCTGGCAAGGAACTAATTTTGAGACATACAGGGATACATAATGGAAGTGAGGTGGATTGACCTTCTACTTCAGTGTTTTATTATGCAACTTCCAAGCAATAGCTGGAGCTTTTGAGACTGTAGAGAGCAAAGATTAAACGCACAGTGTGGTCGTGAAGGAAGAAGTCGCAGATCCTGGTTTGGGTTTTTTTTTTCCCCCTCATTGCTATTTGCCTTCAAAATTCAAGGACTTAAACAAGTCTTAACTTCAGTAGAATTACTTTCCAACAGATCTGTGGTCTGCACTGGAGTGGTTCTCCCTAATAACATATTAAAACCAGCCATTATGGTATACTGAGAACTTACTCCTCATTGACCAAAATCCTGCACGGAAAGCTAACTTTGCCTTGTCCCTCAGTAGTACACCAAAAAAGAAATTACATTGGTGAGAGTCTGGCCATTTTGTCTTCTCTTTTGTGCTGAGAATTTGTTAGTGAACAGTGTAGTAGCTCACTAACTAAAACCAGCCATTATGGTATACCGAGAACTTAGTCCTCATTGACCAGAATCCTGCACAGAAAGCTAACTTTGCCTTGTGCCTCAGTAGTACACCAAAAAAGAAATGACATTGGTGAGGGATCCCATCCAAAACTGGCCATTTTGTCTTTTGTGCTGAGCACTTGTTAGTGAACAGTGTAGTAGCTCACTAACGGGCTAAGTTCATCAAGAAATTGGAATACCATTTGCTGTACCTCAGGTGGAGGAACAACTTGTGCGTCAAAATGAAAAGGCGGATTATTCTCCCTTTTAATCTGGTTTCTTGTATGTTGGGCTTCATCGCTGGCAGTGAAATTCATCCCGGGCTGGCCCTGATTTCCCACTGCCACTTGTCTTTTTGGTAGGTTAACCAGTTGTTCTTCATTTCCCTGTAGGATGCAAAAGCTTGTGAAACCCTCAGCTGATAAGAAGTATGTGGATTTGACAGTGTCGTTTCCTCCAGAGACCGATGGAGAGGAGGACTTGCCAGGGCCACCAGTGAGATACTACTTTGTTCAGGAAGACAATTGACAGCAGAGACCCAAAAGTCACTCCCGGACTATTTGTTCTGAAAGGAGTGTGCTAATTTTCAGCAATTAAAGATGGTACTATATATTTGGTTTTGGTGAAGCCTTAATTAAAACAAATGGTGAAAATCAGTGGCTTTGCACTGAAGACAAACTGGATTTATGTCTCATCTGCTCCCGTTTTCTTCAAACCTGTTTGCTCAAAGGAGGATTGGACACTCCATGAGATGGCACGTCCAGTGCAGTCCTTACCTGAAAGGCAAGATTTGCATTAATTTGTGGGGAGTTGAAGAAAGCAAGAAGAACGGTGAACCTAACAAATGGTCCCCAAGTGTGCACATTAGGCACTGCTTAGAGAAGAGTGTGCAGAAAAGGGGGAAACTGCCGTTTTATGATACTTCTGGTATTCTGAGAACATCTCAAATCCATTTCATGTGTTACTCAAAATTCTCAATTTCATTCTTGCCATCTACACGTGAGATTTGAACCCATCCAAAAGGTTTAAACTCCCTCTTAGAGGCAGACGAGCTGCTTTACTGTGGTGTTGGTGCTCTCTTCTGAGCAGTTAGTGATGCTGTGTGTCCCAACGTGGACACCCAGGGAGGCAGGTCTCGAGTTAGGTGTAAATTGTCACAGCTCCCCTGAGTCACAAGAGCTGGAATTGTTGATTTATCCCTGCTAAGACTGTTCTTTGGGGAATACTGCAACACGGGGACCGTGGAAACCTATCGGAGAGCTGAGCGAACGCTTTCAACAATAAAACTTTGCCTTCAAGAAAGAGAAAACGCTCGGTGTGGTTGACCCTTTCTGCCCTCACCAAATGAAAAAAGCTGTAGTGGATGATGACTTTAAAAGGAAGGGAAGACAAGTGACTGTGGATGTTTGTCACAGTGAGCGCCGTTCCCTCAGCTGCTCCTTTTGGTACCGTTTCCTTACAGTGAATGGTTACGCTGCACACCTGTCCACAGCACCAGTCTGAGCTGCACTGAACTCTGAGGATTTTATTGTCATTATCAGTCAATTACTAGGATATCTAAGTATAAAGCATCTGCTTAATGGGAAATAATTAGGGACTAGCTTTGCTACTGTTGTGAGACAGAGGTGTGTTACAGAAGCATCTATGACTCCACCTTATTTTCTCTATCATTTAAACACTGGATAGTTGAGCTGGTAGTTCTTTTTTTTCTTTTTTTCTTTTTTTTTGTTTTTTCTCCCAATGATGACAGTGTGAAGTGAGATTAGAATAAAAGCCTGTGAACTGGAAAACCTTTTAATGTGTTTTAGCTTTAGAGATTGTGATTGCACATCATCTCCTGCAGCTCTTGCAAAAGCTACTGACTACTTAGCTATTTATCCTCGACCATAATTTATTAAAGCTTTAGGGATATCTTCACATTTAGTGAAAGTTATTGGTCAGGAATTTTACTTTTCCTTTTTTCCCTTTTTGGTTAGTTGTAGTCAGGAGTAACAGTTATGAGGCTGGGAACTTGAGCACCAAGAACTGAATAGCTGCATTCAACACAATTATTCCAATATTTGGGATTTAGTCTCACATGCGGGATTTCTTCTGGAAGTTGTATATAGTTTTACAGTCAGTCTAGTTTATAGATATAATTTTCTAGATTAATAATACTGCTTTTTAAACTACCTAACTTATTTCATTTTTTAAAAGAACTTCTTTTAGAGAAACTTTTTGAAACGGTAGAAGAGATAACTACACTTCGAGTGCAGAGAAGGCACAAGCAGACAGTAAGTCTTCACTTCTAAATAACAAAATGTATTTCACTGTGGCAGTATTAGAATGTGTACTCTTAATTGAAATCACTAATTAGTGCTAAAGATCACTTAAAGGTTTAGGTAAATTGAAAGCACTGTCACCTCTCACAGTTGGAGACAAGTGAAACTTTAAGTACACTCTGGTATGTTAGGGTGGTGGTCACATCATGCTTAT
This sequence comes from Calidris pugnax, assembly GCF_001431845.1. Taxonomy (NCBI): domain Eukaryota; kingdom Metazoa; phylum Chordata; class Aves; order Charadriiformes; family Scolopacidae; genus Calidris; species Calidris pugnax. The sequence goes on from NW_015090847.1 coordinate 254,227, forward strand.
GCTCTCAAAGTAACATATAAAAAAGTAAAGTATACAGTAAAGTCTCCGTATTTTGCTAGAATGTCATCTGATGGTCCTCAGGGTTTAAAGTAAATTTTCAGATGTAATTAATGGGATAGCTTTTATTAATCACAATGCATACAGCTTTGTGAGACCTTTGCCAAAAAGTCCAGGTTGAGGTTGGCAGGGACAGGGGCCAGTGCAGCTCTATCTCTCTGTGCCTGTTCTTGTGTGTATCTGCTGGAGGGATGTCTGTCCCCTGGGGGGGTTCTGCTCATCTGGGGGAAAAACTGCAAATGCACAACGGCTCTCGATATTTATTGGCAGATCTTGACATTTTTCTGGATATAAGTTAACCTAGGTAAAAATCTTACAAGTAATAACCGAAAGAGGACTTTATATGGAAAAAAACTGTGCATGTCAAGTGGCTCATTAAAATTGTTTTTCATGTTTTAAAACTTTCTGGATGTCTGATACGGAGAGAGAATGTGTTCATATTGAAGGTTGTGCAGAGTGAGCCGATTCGGTATGAATTTGTTTGATACAGCCCATTTCTCAATCCGTTGCTGCTTTTTATCAAAAGTCAGCAGGATCACACTAAAAAGGCTCCATCAAACCTGGCAAGTGAATTTTGGGGTGCTGGTCTGCCAGATCTCCAGCGTTGTCACTGCCAGTGCTAGGAGTGCAGAGGCTTGTTAGCACTACCTGGAATCTGAGAACTGCTTTTTCTCCTCTCTCCTCCTCCCTCTCTCCTCTTTATTGGACTGTTTGATGCTCTATTCTGGTGGAGCAGCTAGAGTTACCCATCTCCCTGCAGCAATGAAGAACTTACCTTTCTGCTAGAATGCTTTATGTAGCTTTCCTTCAAAATGTTATCCTTTGAAAGAGTAGTTGACTTGCAGAGATGAGGTTTTATATCGGTATTAAAGCTCTTTCTCACTCAAATGCTTTCTTATGGACTTTTCTCATATTTACACTAGGCTCTCCCTTAATTTCTTGCATTCTTAATAGTTTCAGGAATGTTTGTGGATGCAAACACGAGGCATTTAGTACCCAGCTCAGCTGTTCTCTGTGGTTAATCCCCAGGTTTCTTTAATGCTAGGAGTAGTGAGGACTCTGTGTGAAGATCATGCTACTGTTAACGAGACTGTTTTGGCAGATCTGATGGATTTAGGACTTCATATGCCTATACAAGGAGTAAAAAGTACATGTTTTCAGCTTTTTCCTCCCCCTTTTCCTATGTATGGTGAATATGTAACTGTCTATTTTAAAAAGTGCTATTCAAGAACAATGACTACATAAAAAGAACAACTCTGGCACCAGCTGGGTCTCTGAATACAGAAGCCCTCTGTGATGCACCTCATCACGGCATCTCACATCCTGAAATAATGGGAGTTGGAGCTAGGCAGAGAGTTCCTGTGTCTGTCTGACTTGCATCAAACGTAAGTAAAGCCTTTAGATAAGTTCATGTTCTTAATTTTCCTTGTGTCTTTGAAGCAAGGTGGCTGTAGGGCAGTCATTTTGAGAAAGGAACTGAATTTCAGCCGAACGCAACTGGCTTATTAGCTTGAAAGGTCCATCCATCCCTGTTAATTATGTCCTGTGTTGTAATTACAGAAAGCACACTCCGCTGCAGCACAGTGCACCAATCTAAACCTTTGTCCAGAGGTTGGTAAGTAATCACCAGACTGCTTTGAAAGTTTATTTTAGTGACCGTATCGTTTGTGTGGTGGATGAAGCAGGTAGCGTGGGTGTTTATCCACCCTGCAGAAAGCTTACTGAGGCTCAAGCTTAAAGGTGTCGTGCGTCGCCGGTAGCAGCAGCAGCAGGACTGCCTGGCTAGCCAGCAAAATCATTTTGCACAGCAAAAGTCACAGATACAGTGAAGAAGTATGAAGTTCCCCACTTCTTACAGCAGCACACAAGTTTCAGTTTCATACCTTCACAAAGGGATGGTAAGTATCTTCATGAAAAGCAAGTGCTAGCGTCTCGCACCGTGCTGTGCTTTTTATAGATACAGTGGGTTCAATGCCTTCATATGGTCACACAGCATCTATTATTTAGAAACAACCTGGGCATTCTTCTAAAATGACCTTTCCAAGCCTTGACCGACTTCCCTCAAATCCTTGAAACAAGTAATAATGAATTTTTGATTCCCAAAGGAACACGATGATTGATTTTGGTCTGGAAATAAGAGCAGCTCTGCCTGCAGCACTTCAGTGCCAACATCACAGCCCTCTTCAGCTGAGCTGTGTGAATGCTCCTGCACCTCTGTCACAGAAGAGGTGCTGTTTATTTGGCTGGGTGGTTTTTTTAAAGAAAAAAGGCAGCTAGTGGAGCTGCCTAGCTCCAGAGCCTGTGAAGGAGCATAGCTCAGCAGTGGGTACCCATCCTGTAGCATTTTATTCAGTCTGTCTGTCTGGCAGAACTTAAAGGCTAAAAATACTAAACTTGGATCTTTCTGCTTATCCCTTGAGTTGCTTGTTTTGAAGGCTGGATCCCTGGTTTTCAAGAAGATGGATGGTGTGCCTGAGGCTCGGTGGGGGTTCCCCAACTGTTTGGTGTGATCGGTGGGGCGCTCCCATGCCCTGCTGCCTTCCCCCGTTCCCAGCTGGGCAATCTTGTCTTCCCTGCGCACTCCCTGGGGCTTGCCTCAACAGGAACACTCATTTCTTTTTGTTTAGTTTCCTGAATTAGCTCACAGCAGGCTCTGATGAACACCCCTGCTGGCATGTAGGGGGGAATGTTCATCTGGGATGGAGATGCCTCGTTTTGCTTGAATTTATGCCCTCCCTCAGCTGCATCCCATGGGAAATGCTCCCACCACCTTACTCGGGATGTTCTGGGTCCTGGAAGGGCTGATGGCCCTGAGGAGAGACAGGAATCCCAGTTTAAACTACCCAGACTTGTATTTTCTGCTTTTTGGTCTGTTCTGTGCCTCTCAAAGCCCCCTCCGAGGTGAGGCATCCCTGCTGTTCCTGTGGGATGCCCAGCACTGACACTGTCACCAGTGTGTAAACAAGAACAGGGGTTTTTAAGAGGACGAGTTTATTGCGCTGTGAGCACGGGACAGAACTGAGCCCACAAACAGTCTGCCTAATTTCAATACAGTCTTTTTCCATCACATTCTGCAGGAGCAACGTCTCCTCTCTTTCCCACTCTCTTTTTTTTTCCCCACATTTAATCTTCTGCGGGAATTGGGGTTATTTGCCCCTCCCCAAATCTCAGGAGTTTCTCTGGGAGAAGCTGCATCGCATTCTCGGTTTAAGACCGACAGAGCTGTTCTAGAAACGGAGAAAGAGTAGCTTGGGGAATGCCTTCCATTTCTCTTCAATAGCACGGAGTTCCTCTGCTGCTTCCCTGCCTCTTTCCTTTATCAGGAGCGTTCCTGCGTGTGCCTGCAGCCCCCAGCTTGCTCTCAGGACACCGGGTCCTCTGCGGCGCGCGTCGGGACGACGTACGGCTTCAGGGTCCCTCGGGTTTGGGTCATAAAGTAACTGACAACATCCTGAAGGCTTGGGAGCGTCACCTGGTTCACCAAAACAAAAGCCACCAACTAAATAATAAAAAAATAAACCAGCCCACCCAATAAAACACACTACCCGTGTTGAGAATATATTATTTTCAAACATGCTGGCAGGCTGGGATCCCTAATGGCGTTCCTCAAGAAAGGATTTCCATCCAGCATTTGGGTGTGGTGAGGTTCAGGACAGCCCTCTGCAATCTACGGGGATATTTTGACCCCGGAACATACAACTCCTTCCCTTCCATCAAATGAGTAAACAAAGAGGAAGAGAGAGGGCTCTCTGCCACCACCCTGCTCTTCAGTGACTGCTGGGGATCCTCCAGCAGACGGTGTAACAGCAGATACTTCTTCAAACCAACAGGACTGTTTTGTGATTGGTTTGATTTTATTTTTGTTAGAGAAAAGATGGGTAGGGGTTGTCCTACTTTTCTAGTTCTTAAAAGATGACTTGTTCTTTGAGGTTAGGACTGCCTGGCTAGCCAGCAAAATCATTTTGCACAGCAAAAGTCACAGATACAGTGAAGAAGTATGAAGTTCCCCACTTCTTACAGCAGCACACAAGTTTCAGTTTCATACCTTCACAAAGGGATGGTAAGTATCTTCATGAAAAGCAAGTGCTAGCGTCTCGCACCGTGCTGTGCTTTTTATAGATACAGTGGGTTCAATGCCTTCATATGGTCACACAGCATCTATTATTTAGAAACAACCTGGGCATTCTTCTAAAATGACCTTTCCAAGCCTTGACCGACTTCCCTCAAATCCTTGAAACAAGTAATAATGAATTTTTGATTCCCAAAGGAACACGATGATTGATTTTGGTCTGGAAATAAGAGCAGCTCTGCCTGCAGCACTTCAGTGCCAACATCACAGCCCTCTTCAGCTGAGCTGTGTGAATGCTCCTGCACCTCTGTCACAGAAGAGGTGCTGTTTATTTGGCTGGGTGGTTTTTTTAAAGAAAAAAGGCAGCTAGTGGAGCTGCCTAGCTCCAGAGCCTGTGAAGGAGCATAGCTCAGCAGTGGGTACCCATCCTGTAGCATTTTATTCAGTCTGTCTGTCTGGCAGAACTTAAAGGCTAAAAATACTAAACTTGGATCTTTCTGCTTATCACATGAGTTGCTTGTTTTGAAGGCTGGATCCCTGGTTTTCAAGAAGATGGATGGTGTGCCTGAGGCTCGGTGGGGGTTCCCCAACTGTTTGGTGTGATCGGTGGGGCGCTCCCATGCCCTGCTGCCTTCCCCCGTTCCCAGCTGGGCAATCTTGTCTTCCCTGCGCACTCCCTGGGGCTTGCCTCAACAGGAACACTCATTTCTTTTTGTTTAGTTTCCTGAATTAGCTCACAGCAGGCTCTGATGAACACCCCTGCTGGCATGTAGGGGGGAATGTTCATCTGGGATGGAGATGCCTCGTTTTGCTTGAATTTATGCCCTCCCTCAGCTGCATCCCATGGGAAATGCTCCCACCACCTTACTCGGGATGTTCTGGGTCCTGGAAGGGCTGATGGCCCTGAGGAGAGACAGGAATCCCAGTTTAAACTACCCAGACTTGTATTTTCTGCTTTTTGGTCTGTTCTGTGCCTCTCAAAGCCCCCTCCGAGGTGAGGCATCCCTGCTGTTCCTGTGGGATGCCCAGCACTGACACTGTCACCAGTGTGTAAACAAGAACAGGGGTTTTTAAGAGGACGAATTTATTGCGCTGTGAGCACGGGACAGAACTGAGCCCACAAACAGTCTGCCTAATTTCAATACAGTCTTTTTCCATCACATTCTGCAGGAGCAACGTCTCCTCTCTTTCCCACTCTCTTTTTTTTTCCCCACATTTAATCTTCTGCGGGAATTGGGGTTATTTGCCCCTCCCCAAATCTCAGGAGTTTCTCTGGGAGAAGCTGCATCGCATTCTCGGTTTAAGACCGACAGAGCTGTTCTAGAAACGGAGAAAGAGTAGCTTGGGGAATGCCTTCCATTTCTCTTCAATAGCACGGAGTTCCTCTGCTGCTTCCCTGCCTCTTTCCTTTAGCAGGAGCGTTCCTGCGTGTGCCTGCAGCCCCCAGCTTGCTCTCAGGACACCGGGTCCTCTGCGGCGCGCGTCGGGACGACGTACGGCTTCAGGGTCCCTCGGGTTTGGGTCATAAAGTAACTGACAACATCCTGAAGGCTTGGGAGCGTCACCTGGTTCACCAAAACAAAAGCCACCAACTAAATAATAAAAAAATAAACCAGCCCACCCAATAAAACACACTACCCGTGTTGAGAATATATTATTTTCAAACATGCTGGCAGGCTGGGATCCCTAATGGCGTTCCTCAAGAAAGGATTTCCATCCAGCATTTGGGTGTGGTGAGGTTCAGGACAGCCCTCTGCAATCTACGGGGATATTTTGACCCCGGAACATACAACTCCTTCCCTTCCATCAAATGAGTAAACAAAGAGGAAGAGAGAGGGCTCTCTGCCACCACCCTGCTCTTCAGTGACTGCTGGGGATCCTCCAGCAGACGGTGTAACAGCAGATACTTCTTCAAACCAACAGGACTGTTTTGTGATTGGTTTGATTTTATTTTTGTTAGAGAAAAGATGGGTAGGGGTTGTCCTACTTTTCTAGTTCTTAAAAGATGACTTGTTCTTTGAGGTTAGGTTAGTTGGACTATCAAGAGAGGTGAACTCTCCTCATGCTTTACTTTGACTCACAAATTACAGTTAGGAATTTACTAGAGATTTTCTAATTTTCTGCAAAGTGGTATTTCTTACAGCTGCTTAAGAATCTTCAACAAGGGAATTGTTCACTTACCTGTCTTTCTAAATCAATAAGGTAACTTGTTCCTTTGGACACCACTTTATAGTGCTTTAAGTGTGGGGGACTGAAAGAAAATGAAAGTTGATATACTACCTGAAATGAAATACTTTTTGGTGTATCATTGTCATTATAAATTCCTTTGCAGAAGAAATGGGTGTGCTTTGTAGTATCCCCAGAGCTTACTGAAGGTGTTCAGCAAGGTGTTTTTTTTTCTTTCCCCCCATTTTAGTTTTAGTTTAGAAACACTGGGAATTGCAAATGTCATTCCTGGTGTCCCAGATCCCTCTTGTTCTGAAGCTCTGCAAAAGCTAAAACATGGCAATTCAGTTGAAATGTGGCGTGTTGTTTGACTAAGTTACTGTCTGAAAATACTTATCTTTCATTTCTTGTTTTTCATTTTATAAAGTGGTACGGCTTGTCCCATTTTCATTCTGTGGGATGACTTCTTAAATGGAATAGGATTTCATGGCAAACAAGGGGAGCCCATCTAGCCAAAAAAAAAGGCTTTTCCTGGTGGATCTTTATTGCTGCTTTGTTTAATCTAACTGGCTTTGGAGGAGGAGAGAACTGAGAAATCAGTCTCAGGCCCCATTTGCCTTTCTCAAAACAGCCTGAAAGCAAGGCCTGTCTCAAGAGATGTCAGCTCTGGGTATTAAGAATTGAGCTTGTAACACAGTCTGTGCTAGTTAAGAATGGGATAATGCATTGTGGACTCAACCTACTCCAGCCTGTGCAGGACAGTGATTGCATAGTTCTTGCTGTCGCTGCCGGGACGCAGGATCAGATTCCCATGGGAAGGGTTCTTCTCTAACATCTCTACGGCTTCTTGCCGAGACACTGCATAGAAGCACCTGCACAGGAGGGAAGAGAGAAAAGGCATAAATGAGAGTTGCTCCGGCAAAGGCACGTCATTCTGAGCTGTATGAAGTCATTCTGAGCTGCACGAAGAGACACAGCCTACTGGGCTAACACCTCTTCACCCTACGCTTATCCAGGGTAACTAGCCATGGCTACCAAGAGGCATGACATCTGAGGGACTCTCACTGATTACTGCTTCTATAGGAGCACAATTCAGGACAGCATTTAATCTTCTGCGGGAATTGGGGTTATTTGCCCCTCCCCAAATCTCAGGAGTTTCTCTGGGAGAAGCTGCATCGCATTCTTGGTTTAGGACCGACAGAGCTGTTCTAGAAACGGAGAAAGAGTAGCTTGGGGAATGCCTTCCATTTCTCTTCAATAGCACGGAGTTCCTCTGCTGCTTCCCTGCCTCTTTCCTTTAGCAGGAGCGTTCCTGCGTGTGCCTGCAGCCCCCAGCTTGCTCTCAGGACACCGGGTCCTCTGCGGCGCGCGTCGGGACGACGTACGGCTTCAGGGTCCCTCGGGTTTGGGTCATAAAGTAACTGACAACATCCTGAAGGCTTGGGAGCGTCACCTGGTTCACCAAAACAAAAGCCACCAACTAAATAATAAAAAAATAAACCAACCCACCCAATAAAACACGCTACCCGTGTTGAGAATATATTATTTTCAAACATGCTGGCAGGCTGGGATCCCTAATGGCGTTCCTCAAGAAAGGATTTCCATCCAGCATTTGGGTGTGGTGAGGTTCAGGACAGCCCTCTGCAATCTACGGGGATATTTTGACCCCGGAACATACAACTCCTTCCCTTCCATCAAATGAGTAAACCAAGAGGAAGAGAGAGGGCTCTCTGTACCACCCTGCTCTTCGCTGACTGCTGGTGATCTTCCAGCAGACGGTGTAACAGCAGATACTTCTTCAAACCAACAGGACTGTTTTGTGATTGGTTTGATTTTATTTTTGTTAGAGAAAAGATGGGTAGGGGTTGTCCTACTTTTCTAGTTCTTAAAAGATGACTTGTTCTTTGAGGTTAGGTTAGTTGGACTATCAAGAGAGGTGAACTCTCCTCATGCTTTACTTTGACTCACAAATTACAGTTAGGAATTTACTAGAGATTTTCTAATTTTCTGCAAAGTGGTATTTCTTACAGCTGCTTAAGAATCTTCAACAAGGGAATTGTTCACTTACCTGTCTTTCTAAATCAATAAGGTAACTTGTTCCTTTGGACACCACTTTATAGTGCTTTAAGTGTGGGGGACTGAAAGAAAATGAAAGTTGATATACTACCTGAAATGAAATACTTTTTGGTGTATCATTGTCATTATAAATTCCTTTGCAGAAGAAATGGGTGTGCTTTGTAGTATCCCCCGAGCTTACTGAAGGTGTTCAGCAAGGTGTTTTTTTTTCTTTCCCCCCATTTTAGTTTTAGTTTAGAAACACTGGGAATTGCAAATGTCATTCCTGGTGTCCCAGATCCCTCTTGTTCTGAAGCTCTGCAAAAGCTAAAACATGGCAATTCAGTTGAAATGTGGCGTGTTGTTTGACTAAGTTACTGTCTGAAAATACTTATCTTTCATTTCTTGTTTTTCATTTTATAAAGTGGTACGGCTTGTCCCATTTTCATTCTGTGGGATGACTTCTTAAATGGAATAGGATTTCATGGCAAACAAGGGGAGCCCATCTAGCCAAAAAAAAAGGCTTTTCCTGGTGGATCTTTATTGCTGCTTTGTTTAATCTAACTGGCTTTGGAGGAGGAGAGAACTGAGAAATCAGTCTCAGGCCCCATTTGCCTTTCTCAAAACAGCCTGAAAGCAAGGCCTGTCTCAAGAGATGTCAGCTCTGGGTATTAAGAATTGAGCTTGTAACACAGTCTGTGCTAGTTAAGAATGGGATAATGCATTGTGGACTCAACCTACTCCAGCCTGTGCAGGACAGTGATTGCATAGTTCTTGCTGTCGCTGCCGGGACGCAGGATCAGATTCCCATGGGCAGGGTTCTTCTCTAACATCTCTACGGCTTCTTGCCGAGACACTGCATAGAAGCACCTGCACAGGAGGGAAGAGAGAAAAGGCATAAATGAGAGTTGCTCCGGCAAAGGCACGTCATTCTGAGCTGTATGAAGTCATTCTGAGCTGCACGAAGAGACACAGCCTACTGGGCTAACACCTCTTCACCCTACGCTTATCCAGGGTAACTAGCCATGGCTACCAAGAGGCATGACATCTGAGGGACTCTCACTGATTACTGCTTCTATAGGAGCACAATTCAGGACAGCCCTGCTTTGGCCTTCTCAGAAACTGAAGCTCACACACAGGTATGATGCTTTCTGGACCCTTGGAAAGAATGTGAGGAGAGTAACCTCGATTTACCTTGACTTTCTCAATGGTAATGGGTATTTTCTCAGCAAGGCACACACAACAGCCCAACATTTGGCTTTCTGAAAAGGTTTTTAAGCATAGCAATACATTGCACTCAGTCTTTTCGAAACAAAAGGCGTTGTAGGAAAGCTCCAGGAGTAGTCTTTCCCTTAGGAAATATCTATAAAGGTCTAAAGGTAGATTTTGTTCATTGAGTATTATACAACCCTTATACAACAGCCGAATTTTGAACTTGTGCGTGGAAGTAATACTTTGAAAGAAGAAGAGAAGGCTCTTCAGTCAGGCTGGGGTTTGCATTCAGAGCTTACGCTGGCAGAGGGGTCTGTGTACTGCTGGGAGGGCTCTTTCTGTCCAAGGCTGTGCTGGCACAGTTGTTAAGCATATTCCTTCTATGCTTTTCCTTGTATAGCACTTCTTGCATTCGTCTCAGTTGCTCAGGTGGTAATGACTCATCTGGTGGAATGGACAGCTGAAAACCAACAGCGGAATTGAAAATGAAAGAGTGGACAAACACTGTGAGCAATCATTGCTGTGTGCGCATCACAGCCGCGCTCTGAGCACAGCTGCTGGGCAGAAATCATCCTTACCTGCTTGGTTTAAGCAGCTGTGATAATTTGGAAGGTTTGGATATGCCTCTGCTCTGAATAAAATGCTGCACGTGTGTTTTTGTTAGAATAGGATATTAGAAGAAATGCTCATTAAAAGAAGTGGGAACGATGCAGAAATCCACAATAATATTTTGAGGTTACTATACTGCAAAAGGCTGCATAACTGGAATTTAAACCACTTCAGCCATCCTCAGCTTTCTAAGTGGTTCAGCTAGGGCAATGTAAAGTCATCTGTGAACAAACTTCATTTATTTTTCCCCTAGTCGTTATCACAAGAAGGTCTTTGCATTTTCAAACTGCATTTAGCTAAGAAGAATAGTAAAATAAAACACGGGGCTGAGGGGTTCTCTCAGGTGTGGAGTTTGGCCACTTCTTTGGTTATGTCTTTATCCCATGAGTTGTCTCTCAGAGCAGGCTCCCTTTTTCAGGGCTGTAGGGGATGGACTTGTGCTTAGAAATCTTTTCCTTCCTGGACAGCAAATTGGGAACTGCATCTGACTAGACAGCGTGGCAGAGTGTGTATTGCAGACAAGCTGGGGTTAAGTCAGCCTGAATTTTGCTCTCCTCAGGGGAAAAAACAACAAAAACAACAACAACAACAAAACAAGCCACACACAAAACAACAAATCCCCTCAACAGTTTTGTGAGTGCAAACACCTTAGAAGCAAAGCTTTGTGCCCGTGGAAACCAACTTCTGGCACACATGAAGGCAAAACCCACTTACAGAACAAGCCAGGCACAAAACAACAAATCCCCTCAACAGTTTTGTGAGTGCAAACACCTTAGAAGCAAAGCTTTGTGCCCGTGGAAACCAACTTCTGGCACACATGAAGGCAAAACCCACTTACAGACACTTTTGACGTGAAGTGAGATATAAAACTCTTCCATACCTCTGTTACAGTAAGAATAAAACCCTTCCATTCTTTCCCACATTCACAATCATTAGCCTGAGAGAACAGAAAATGACAGTGTAAGAACAACTACAGCAACAACAAAAAAAAGTATGTTATTTCTTGTGGAAACGTCAAATAACTCTCACTATTTTAGAACTACCATGCCTGGAAATGAGCTCCCTTGCCAAGCTCCATCACACCCCAAAACCCTGTACTTCCCCAGTACTCCAAGTTCAATGAGAGGGAGAGAAAAGAGGTGGGAAGCTAAAAAAACCCTGTTGGAGTTTTAAAAGGAGAGGGTTATGTGGATCCAAGGAGAAAGCCACGCTAAGGTGAGTCTCAAGTCTAAAACCTTCTAGAAAGTTTATCACCACCTTGATTTTACAGGTGATGGGGCCTGTCGGCGTGGTACTTCCTGTATATCTTCTTGGTCAATTCCTTGCTCGTTTCATATGCTCAGATAATCCTGAGGCAAAACTTCTAATGCTTCAGGGGGAGTTCCCTAATGCTGCAGGCTGTTCCCTTAGATGTCAAGAAGGCAGCTCTACTCCTGCACCAAAAATGCAGCTCTGCCTATCTGTGGGAGACTGAGCAAAGTACCAAGTAGCTTAAAATCTCCGCTTTCTTCTTTTTACCTTCAGTTCTAATTCCCCAGTTGGCAGCATCAGGATGAACCGTGCAGAGCCACTTTCGTCTGGACAAACATTGGTTGCTGAGGTCAAAGCTGATATATCCAGTTTCTGTGAGTACTAAGGAGGAGGGGGGAAGAGAAATAGCACAAGTTGTAGTTTTCACCAGAAATCGAGCTGATCCCCAAAAGAACTTCTTTGGAAGAAAAGAAATTTAAACTTTTTTTTCCCCTAGAACTTAGGTTTAGTTTAACTGACAGATGTGTCAAAGCTCTGTCCTTTGCTGGATTTTCCCCATCCTAATCTTCACAATCAAAAACAGATTAAATCCATGAGACCTCATTTCTGTGAGTACTAAGGAAGAGGGGGGGGAAGAGAAATAGCACAAGTTGTAGTTTTCACCAGAAATCAAGCTGCTCCCCAAAAGAACTTCTTTGGAAGAAAAGAAATTTAAACTTTTTTTTCCCCTAGAACTTAGGTTTAGTTTAACTGACAGATGTGTCAAAGCTCTGTCCTTTGCTGGATTTTCCCCATCCTAATCTTCACAATCAAAAACAGATTAAATCCATGAGACCTCCCTGAGGATTTGCTCTGGGACTCCAGCTAAGCCCTCAGCCAGAGCACACCATCATACCAAGTACTTTTTCCTCAACTGCATAAGGGAAAGTCATGTTACACACCGTGATAATTTTGCCCTTGTGCACAGCTGAAGTAAAAGCACTCAGTAAAATTCTGGAGTGATGGGGATACGTTTGTAGGTTTCCAAAAAATACTCCTTTTTTTGTCTTGATGAGGCAAATTAATATGCTATAGTTTGTTTCGCTCTGGCTTTTTTTGTTCTCAGCTTTTCTGTGAAAACGTTCAGTACTATTTTTTTGGACTCTGCAGATGAGAGAGGAAAGGGTGCCGAGGGGTGTCTGGAGTACGTAAAGATTACTCGATGAAAATAGCTACTGCACTTAATCAGATGAGTAGTTACAAAGACAGCACGTTACTCACTGTTGGGGCTTTCTTATCGTCATAAAAGAAGAGCATAGTTCCTCTGAGTTCTGTCCAATACATTCTAAATTCCTGTTGGAAAGGAGGAAGGTGACCTGTTTAGTTCCCACAAAATGCTGAAAGAACTGCTAAGAAAAAAACTGTGTCGTCACATTTTCAGTGTTTTAAGGATTGTTAAAGAGCAAAGATGTATTTTCCAGGCAGTTTATGCAAAAAAGGGTCAGTAAATAATTGTTTGCAGGCAAAAAGATATATAGGCTCTAGGCTTTGTTTTCTAGTATCCTAATCTGGCATGGAACTAGAAAACTTTTAACTAATTTAAAGCTTTTAACTAATTTAAATGTTTGTCAATAATTTGTCCAACAATTTAAAGGAAGTATGCAATGGAAGGAAAATATATTTTAAATGCCAATTTAAAATCTTGCTCTCCCTAAAAGGCATACAAGTAGAAAATAGTGTGAGATGAACACATGTGAAGACTCTGGTCTTCTGAGCAGCATTCTCTTGAGGAAAATAGTGTGAGATGAACATGACTCTGGTCTTCTGAGCAGCATTCTCTTGAAGTGCCTAATTGCAGTTGAATTTTGATCCTGCCAGTTTACTTGCTATAGGGAGAAAATCATAGAGCTTGATGGTAATCTGACCTATTAACTGGACTTTTTGCATTTGAAGTGGTATTTTACATGCCTTGTCTTTAAATTCTATGTATTAGTGTTCTTAAATCAACACCATGCCAAGGTGGACTCCTCTAACTGTTCTCTAACGCAGTTGTGCCAGAGTGAGGGGAAATGTTTTTTTCTGTTTTTACATGCCCCTGATGCCCTGAGGAACTATAGCTGTTACAGGGCACTCGTCTTTAAATTCTATGTAGTAGTGTTCTTAAATCAACACCATGCCAGGGTATGATCTGACTCTTTTAACTGTTCTCTAACACAGTTGTGCCAGAGTAAGGGGAAAGGTTATTTTCTGTTTTCATGTGCCCCTGATACCCTGAGGAACTATAGCTGTTACAGGGCACTGAATTGGGAAGGCAACTTCTGTTAAACAGAAACTCTGTTCTAGTTTTCGGTTTAATTACCTGTTTTGTGTTTGTTGTTTGGTTTGGCGTTTTTTTTTGCTTGTTTGCATAGAGTTTTTTTGAGGTGAGGGTTTAAAAAAACATTCACAAAAACTAATTAAAAAAAATTTTTTTTTGCTTGTTTGCATGGAGTTTTTTTGAGGTGAGGGTATAAAAAACATTCACAAAAACTAATTAAAAAAAAACCACCAAACAGCAAAAAAGCAAACTTGTGAAGTCTGATAGGTCATATGAATTAGGGTGAGCAACATTCTGCAGGTGATCCTTGCTTTTTTACCCTGCTAGCCCCTAACTAGTTGCGTTAAGGTGAATGTCCTCACCAAGCCATCTGTCCCTGGCAGGTTAATGAAGGCTGTGAATGCTGGCTCTGGTGTGGGGCTGGATGTCACCAGCAATTTTTGAACTGCACCTTATGAACTGGGCTTTCTGCTCAATGGCAAAGTAGTTGCCCCAGAGCATTTGTTACTGTTCAACAGCCAAGAATATGTTTTATTCTTGGGTGTCTGGTCTCTCAAATGTGATAGTAACACCTTGTCAGTCCCACGTAAGCCTTTTCAGATCAGCTGCATATTATTGTTCTGCTCTGTTAGTTTTTGTTGTTACAGTATGATAGTGAATTTCAGAAGGAGACATTGTTCAGGGGGAAAAAGGTTTTACCTAAAGGGATATAAATACAGGAATGTAAAAGGGAGCTTTATTAAACTTGCAGGTGTTCTGCTAGAGGCAATGAAACAATGTGTTGAATAATTTCGAGTGCTGCACAATAATTAAGAGTAAGGTTACTTTTAGTTTCTTGGAGTTCCTGTTTTCTGTGGTACCTGGCTGTTCCTGTGTTTGTGAACCACCATGCTATTTTAGGCTTTCGATTGCATCTACCTTTAGCGCTGCGCGACTCTCGTTTTCGCTATTCTGTCTGTGCTTCTACATCTACAGAGATGTGAGTCTAGGAAGGGTAAAAACAACTTTGTCACCCCAAGTACAGGGATTGGGGTTATCAAGTGCTAAAAAAGGGCGATCACCTTGATTAGGGAAATGCTCTGGACATACATGCTATTGTAACATACACAAGCGTGTAGGCATTTACAGGTTTGCATCTTAAATAGTTATCTTGGGTCAAAAAAAAAAAAATATCACCTTGATTAGGGAAATGCTCTGGACATACATGCTATTGTAACATACACAAGCGTGTAGGCATTTACAGGTTTGCATCTTAAATAGTTATCTTGGGTCAAAAAAAAAAAAATCACTCTTATTTTCCCAGTTAGTCCACGTATCTGAAATCATCAGCCTTTGCTAACAAGAAAAAAAAAACAGATGTAGAGACATAGACTTCAGGTGATGTGTCACTGAAGACTTCAGCATGGACGATCTTCTCCCGTAAATAGAGGATGCGTCAGAGCAATGTAACTACATCAAACTTGTCTCTTGGTATTGAAAATAACACATGAGCTTTTCACCATGGTGGTAGCTATGAAATCAGTCAAACTCAATCCACATTTCAGTAGATCGTAGTAAATTACAATGAGATCCTGGAGCTATTGATGGTTACCTTAGTAATTTAGTTTAGCTCCCCCCCCCCCAAAGTAATATGAACAGAAATAACTAGATATCATTATTTCAGTGCAACCATTTGTGTCAGCCAGTGCTGAGAAACATCTCCTGCCCAGCAAACCTGTCCCTCCTGGCTATACATTTTTGAAGAACTATTCCAAACACCTCCAGTTCCTGGGACTGCGTGCCTTACCTGGCATCTTGAGTGCCGGACAGACAGGTAACCTTGGAAGTACAAAGGGAGGCTGGTGATCCTCTGCCTCTCCTGGAAGATGTGCCGGGGGGCTGGCTGAGGAGTTCCCTCAGGCTGTTCCCTACCTCCTCTCAGCATCCTTTGGGTATCTCAGCAGGGTACCTGGGTATCTCAGCAGGGTACCTGGGTACCCCTTGTTGCTCTGCTCTGTCGGGTTTTTTTTTTCTTCTCCTTTCCACTCCTGTTGTTCTCGGTCTGCTCTGTGTCAGCCTCAGCCAGAGAACTGGCCCCAGCGAGAGGGGTGGAAAAAGCATCACCTCGAAGAGGAAGTCTCCGTGCTCACTTTTAGGTCAGCGCACACCATTAACTCTTTGTTTGGTGTGTCATCGTGGGGTGAGGAACCAGACCAAATGGATCTTTCCCCTTTGGAGTGTGCCCCTTGTATTTGCTCCTAGGGCGATATTAAAATAACGAGCAGGCTGGTACCAAAGCGCATCATTATTGTGATGAGTGTCACCTGGAGGTTCTGATGGAAAAGCCTGCTTTTCATGGCTTTACAGCACTGGACACTGCGTGGGCTGCTGCTCTCAGCTGCCTCTGAAATAATATTTAAATTTTTCATTGGGAGCATGGATTAACTTTGAGACTGATAGTTTGACTTTCTTTAGCAAAGGGATTACTGGACACTGAAAGTAGTATTGGAAATAAATCCACCTGTGGTGGTTCATCATTGGTGAGGATGAATCAACTTTGCAGTGTGCATGTATGTATGCATTGGGAAAGAGCTAATTAGACCAAAGCCTTTAAAGAAATTGTGAGGGCAGAGGGTAGCTCAGGAGCAAAACGTTGGTCCTGATGAAATGAGAAGTGAAATTTCCATAGGTTTCACAGAACCGTGGTGTTTTAATTTAGTTTCTGGCATTCCCCTTAGCAGTCAGGAAGAACAGGGATGACAAGACTTGGTGTTTTGATGCTGGTTGCTACTAAATGCAAAGTGAACATTATTTTAATTGTTTGTTTTCTTTTGTTGAGTATTTTCATGGCCTTTTCTGTATCTGTAAGACTGTAATTAGCCGGTAAGGTGATCTATCCTAGATCAGGCAGCCACCAACCATCCCCAGGAGAGGAGAGGTTCAGCCCTACCTGTGAAAGTAAACTCCCCATGGGAGGTGGTATGTGTTCTCAGATTTTGGATAAATTGCATTTTTTTGGTATGTGTTCTCCATTTAATTGTGTTTAGATGTCAGAATGTTGCATGTTGACTTGCAAAAGGGCTAACGAAGGCGGGTTACCCCCACCTTTACCTGGCCAGGCAGACGAGGAGACAGCACACAGCCCACTGCTTGCCAGTGTGTAGTAAAAGGCACCATTTAAGATTATATTTTTGGCCTGCCTTTTCCAGATACCCCTAGATACCGCGATTACGGCGGTGTTACGTTCTCGAGAGGGTTGTTTTCCCCCGTTGCCGAGTTCCTGCGCTGCTGTTTTGAAGAAAAAAACCCAAACAAACCAACAACAAACAAAACCCTGCAACCCCCCCCCCCCCCCCCCGGGGG
>NW_015090847.1:271382-272328 GCF_001431845.1 Calidris pugnax
GCGTGCAGCGCGGAAGGCGGCCGGCGGGTTTGAAGGCGCGCGCGCGGCGGGGGAAGGCGGGAAAGCACGGGCGGGCCGGGCCCCGGTCCCCGGTCCTGTCCTACGGCCCCGGGATGGCCGGGCCCTTGGTGAGAGAGCGCGGGGGGAAGCGGTGTGTGTGTGTGCGCGCTCTGTGTGTGTGTGGGATGCTGGGGACAGCGGCCGGTCCCTTCCGTAACAGTGGTGGCGGCGCGGTGAGGCTGTGGGGGCCCTGAGGGAAAGGGGGGGGCGGTGTTCATGCTCTGCGCTCCCTCATGGCCCCGGGTGGTGGCACAGGGGGTTCTGCTCCTCAGGGCTGTCTGCTGGCAGCCCTGCTCCCCTGCTGCGGCTCCTCTCCGGAGTTCCTCCTTCCGCGAGTTAGAGCTTAAGAACCAGCGGCTCCTGCCTAGGCCTGCCGGAGGGGGACTCCCTCCTGCCCTCCGCGGGGTTTGGTCACTTGTTTTCCCCTGTGACAGCGAGTTTCTTCCTGTGATTTTAAGCTGAGGTTGAAAATTTGCAGTGGAATAAATCCTTATGTGGTGGGTTTGGGCTTGGTGTTGTTCTTTTTTTTTTTTTTTTTTTTCCCCTCATTTTTTTTTTTTTTTTTTTTTTTTTTTTTTTTTTTCCTTCGTCCTAGTGGAGACCGAAAACAAACCTTGTCTGCGAGTAAACACCGTGTACTGATCAGCGGAAAAGTCGGAGAGAGAGAGGAAAAAAAAAAAAAAATAAAAAATCTCCATGTTTCTACATTTTTTCCCTTAAGGCCTGTTCCCCTTTGAAAAATTTTTTGCTGAAAGTAAATTTTTTTAGAAAAACACAACAACCCACAATGGAACTTTCCGGAAAGTGAGAAGACCCAAAACAGCTTTGTCTCCAAAGAGGATTGCTTTCTGTCTGCTATGGATAAAGTCCTATACTCCTACTTCAC
>NW_015090847.1:272584-272897 GCF_001431845.1 Calidris pugnax
CCCCCAAACCCCCTTCAACACAGAATCTTCACGGTTGGAAGGGACCTTTGGGATCATTGAGTCCAACCACAAAAAAAACCCCAAACAAACCAACACCAAACAAAACCCTGCACCCCCCCCCCCCCCTCCCTGTGGTGTCCGCAGGTGTTTAGTAGCGTTTAGAGACCTGAGGGGCTGAACCGGCCCCTGGTTTCTCATAAGGGAGGGGGAAAAACAGCCCGACCCGCCCTGAAGCAAGGGAACGGGCCCTGAGGCGATGGGGGGGGGGAAGACACCGCCTCCTGCGCACGCGCCATAACGGCCCGTTGAGGGG
>NW_015090847.1:274170-304646 GCF_001431845.1 Calidris pugnax
TTCCGCGAGTTAGAGCTTAAGAACCAGCGGCTCCTGCCTAGGCCTGCCGGAGGGGGACTCCCTCCTGCCCTCCGCGGGGTTTGGTCACTTGTTTTCCCCTGTGACAGCGAGTTTCTTCCTGTAATTTTAAGCTGAGGTTGAAAATTTGCAGTGGAATAAATCCTTATGTGGTGGGTTTGGGTTTGGTGTTTTTCTTTTTTTTTTTTTTTTGGTTGTTTTTATTACGAGGAAGAACTTGTTTGGGGTGAGGGTGGCAGAGCCCTGGCAGAGGCTGCCCAGGGAGGGTGTGGAGTCCCCTTCTCTGGAGATCTTCAAGCCCCACCTGGATGCTCCTGAGTGATGTGCTCTGGGCAACCCTGCTTTGGCAGGGGAGTTGGACTGGAGGATCTCTAGAGGTCCCTTCCAACTCCGACAACTCCGTGATTACCCGAAGGAATTGCAAAGTAATGTCAGTATGGCAAGCTGTTAGGAAAAATGACCTGAATTCTGTTGTAGTAGGACCAGATAATCTCCACACTATACGTGGACTCTATTCCAGTCTACGCAAATGAAGGAGAGGTCATAATGTTTTTTTTCAGCTAAATATTTAGAATTTGTTTGAGACCTTTTGTTGCCACATGGGTGGAAAAAGGGCACTCTACTTAGCTCTTTAATTTTTCTTGACTTACCCTTCCTTCTTGTTTTTGTCCTCTACAGTCTTGGCCTGTTCCCAGCTCAGTAGGCTTTATTTCATTTGTTGGCATAGAAAGTAATGCTGATAACGTGCTGTCATTTGAATTGTCACTGCTGTAGTTGATGTAATAGATGACTGGAGTCCTGTCTGCTGTTCAGATAGCTTTGATTACACTTGGGGTTCAAGTGTACACAGAAGTGCTGTGTGTTAATTGGGACTGTAGTTGTGCGGTGAAACAGCTGATGTCCTCTCAAGTGGTCTCGCCTGTGATAAACACAGGGTAAGAGTCTACGTGTGAGCAGTTCTCACAGAGCAGTGGGTGTGAGCTAAGGTTATGTCCCAGTTTGCTTTGTGTAGTTCATTCATTATTTCTGTAGCTGTAGAATGGTTTGGGTTGAAAGGGACCTCCCACCAGAGCAGGTTGCTCAAAGCCCCATCCAGCCTGGCCTTGAACCCCTCCAGGGATGGAGCAGCCACAGCTTCTCTGGGCAACCTGTTCCAGTGTCTCACCACCCTTGCAGGAAAGAATTCTTCATAATACCTAATTTAGATCTACCCTTTCAGTTAAAAACCATTACCCCTCATGCTGCGCTACACTCCCTGATGAAAGAGTCCCCCCCATCTCTCCTGTAGCCCCTTTTACGTACTATAAGGTCTCCCTGGAGCCTTCTCTTCTCCAGGCTGAATACCCCTAACCCTCTCAGCCTGTCTTCATAGGAGGGGTGCCTCAGCCCTCGGATCATCTTTGTGACCCTCTGCTAGACCCGTTCCAACAGGTCCATGCCCTTCCTGTGCTGAGGACTCCAGAGCTGGACCCAGTGCTCCAGATGGTGGAGTACTTAAAGGGTATCAAGAGGATGGGGCCAGTCTTTTTTCAGTGGTGCCCAGTGACAGGACAAGAGGTAACAGGCACAAACTAGGACATAAGAAGTTCCACCTAAACATGAGGAGGAACTTCTTTCCTGTGAGGGTGGCGGAGCCCTGGCAGAGGCTGCCCAGGGAGGTGGTGGAGTCTCCTTCTCTGGAGACATTCAAACCCTCCTGGACACGTTCCTGTGGGACCTGCTCTGGGTGGCCCTGCTTTGGCAGGGGGTTGGACTGGATGATCTCCAGAGGTCCCTTCCAACCCTGTATCATTCTGTGATTCTGTGGGGTCTCACCAGAGCAGAGCAGAGGGGTGGAATCGCCTCCCTCAACCTGCTGGCCACACTTCTTTTGATGCAGCCCAGGATGGGGTTGGCTTTCTGGGCTGCCAGCACACATTGCCAGATCATGTCGAGCTTCTCATCCACCAACACCCCCAAGTCCTTCTCCTCAGGGCTGCTCTCCAGCCATTGAAATGGACCGAGAAATGAAATTAAATCAAAATCATCACAGAAACACATTAACCAAATACTTAAGTAGGTTCACTGTGATTTTTGTCACGTAAGTCTCTCTGACTTCGTGCCCAACAGGTGCTTGGTGGTTCTTGGGGAAAGCTGAATTTCTGGCAGTTGTCACAGGGGTTGTAGCTACTGCAGCATTTTAAGAAAAACAGGGCTGCAGTAGTTCCCACTAATTTCAGATGGATAGAGAATCCTCAAGACTTGCTTACGTGAGAAACAGGAGGTTGGTCGCTGGCTTGTTTTTCCTTCCAGTGTCACTATGCTTAGTAAAAATCGCTTCTTATTTCTTCACAGAATCAGTTTAAAAAAGACTACAGAGCAAGATTCTGCCAAGGAGGAGGGTAATTTACATTTAAAATTTTATTCCTAGCTACGCTTGTTTGGAAACCTAATGTTGATTTTTGCCCGAAAGCTTCATGTCAAAACTGTAGGGTGTATCTTATTAAACTGATCTCATGAGATTTCCCAGACTTTTTGTATTTCTTAGTGGTGGGAGGAGCAAATTATGCCGGGGGGTGCAAAGCACCAAGGATTTCCTTCATAGTTTTGTTTTTGATCAACAAGGGGATCATTTCTGCTGTTCTCATTTGTCCTGGGGAGGTTTGAAATAATAATCCAAGCAGCTGAGCTGTTAGCTTGCTTACGGATTTGACAGGTCGAGCAAATTTTTGCTGCTGAAGCTTTTGTAGAACCAGAGAATAACTGTGGATAAGTGGTAAAAAAAGAAGCAGAGGGTGACTCCTTTTAAAAAAAAAATATTTATTTAAAGTAGGAATCTCCCAAGGCTCTTGTACCTGAGGGCTGTTGTGTAGTTGTAGGTTTTCTTTTATGTAGAGAGCTTTCTTGAGTCTCGTCATATTCTGTGACACTGGGTCTTTTTCTTCTGGAATCCTTATTTAGACAAGTTTTTTTGCAGATACATGTGCATGGAAACGGTAGGTTTAATATTGAACTTGGGATTAGGGTAAATAATAATCTAAAATATTTAGTAGTAAGAAGCTTACTAATTTTATGTTGTTGGAGTAGGAACATTTAGCATTTCTGATTGAAAATATATATATTTTTTTTTTCCCCTCTCCTTTCTAGAACTAAGATTGATGTACAACCAGGTCAAAATGTGCTGGAACTCATAGAGAATTGTTTCCAAAGTAAGCTTTGATTTGGTGTTTCTTTGCAGATACCTGTGCATGGAAATGGTAGGTTTAATATTGAAGTTGGGATTAGGGTAAATAATAATCTAAAATATTTAGTAGTAAGAAGCTTACTAATTTTATGTTGTTGGAGTAGGAACATTTAGCATTTCTGATTGAAAATATATATATTTTTTTTTTCCCCTCTCCTTTCTAGAACTAAGATTGATGTACAACCAGGTCAAAATGTGCTGGAACTCATAGAGAATTGTTTCCAAAGTAAGCTTTGATTTGGTGTTTTATTTCATTTGCTAGTTAAAGAAAAAAATTGTTTCTTCCTTGTATTATATTTAGTGGTAAATAAACAGAAATGAAAAATAAAATGGATAAGAATAAAGTCTTTCTCACAAGCTTTAAAAGAAGCTCCTTCTAAGCTGCTTAAAATTGTGCTTTAACTGTCTTGTAATCTTTTTCCCAAGTAAGTGGTTTCTTTCTTATTTAGATTTTGGTGACCTTAACAAGTGTTAGCAACTTGTTAAATTAAATTTGGACAATTCCAAGAATCCCTTATTTATAGGTTTGTTTTTTTTTTCTTTATAGGTTGTGGTAGTGATCTTACAATAAATTCTCCAAGTACGAGTCTTTATTGCTCAACTCCTGTTGCCGGAAAAAGGAGGAATTCAACACAGAGCCAAAGGGTAAGTTAGTTATGGCAGTGTCACAACATGGCGTTGGGAACATTTTCACTTGGGTACAAGTCTAGTTCTGTAGGATTTGTTGAATGAATTGAATGAATAAGCTCCATATGTCACTTGTATTAGTATGTAGCTATAATTTAACCTTCTGTTGTCAGTAATGTTTTTTTTTCTTAGCTTGTTGTGCTCTAATAGTAAATGTTCTATAACTAGATTTCATGTCACTTGTATTAGCATGTAGCTATAATTTAACCTTTTGTTGTCAGTAATGGTTTTTTTGTTAGCTTGTTGTACTCTAATAGTAAATGTTCTATAACTAGATTTATTAAATAGCTTATTTCTCATGGTCTCAGGTTGAAGCATGCTGCCTTATGGTGGTGGGTCTGGCTGTCTTGGACTCCACTGGGGTTGGTTTCAGTCACTTTGCCAAATATGTGGATACAGTTCTTAGCAGCTCTCTGATGGATAGTAAAATCTAAAGGTGATTCTTGTATCAAAAGAGCTTGTCAGCTCCTGATAAACAGTTATCTCTACAATAACTTTGTTTATCTGTAACATTATTGAAGAGGGAAAACAAGTTGAAGGACTTGTGTTGTCTGAGAGAATGATGCCAATAATCTAGTTTGTATATTTAGTTCTAATATTTTGATTCTAGTAGGGTTTTTTTTTTGTAAAAATAGGATATTCTATTAATCACAGTGTTGAGAACAGGCATTCTTTATAACGGTGTTTATTTATTTTAGGCTTATGTTAGAATACTGTATAATCTCAAAGTAATTCTTGCAAAATCTCAGCCTGGCTTAATAAAGATGAATTAAATTGTTTTAAGTTACTTCATTCTAATGTAAAGAGTCAGTAGACTTCTTGTGGACTAGCAGGATGTCTGTTCAAAGCTGCAAATTGATTTTTACTGTACACATTGTTTTACCTGTTGTTTGAAATTTACAGTTAGTTTCAGAAAGTCTTATGTGAGAGAAAATGGAAGTGTTTAGTTAGGAGAGAACTGTGCTTCAAATGAGTAAGAACTGAGGGAAGGAAATTATATCGTGCTCTGTAGAAACTTACATTCCTGTCAAAATACTGTTGCTTTATTAAATATTTTACTTTTTCTCATTATTTGTTATTGACTGTGACAGCCAGAGGCAGGGTTACCTAACTCTGTGAAAAGAGCCTGTAATGCTGAAGAGTCCTTACCTGCATCACCACTAAAACCAGCCAGAAGCAGAGGTTGGTAGTGTTATTGAATTAAATTTTTTGAATAAAGTTTTTTGGGTAACTGCTTCTTGGGATTTTGTAAGGTTTTGAGGAGAATAATTAAACCTATGTATATGACAGGATCATCCTATGAATTACCCCTGAAGCCTGCAATACCTGATTACGTAGCTGATTCTAATAAACCACAGTCTCCTGTATCTAAAAGAGGAACAAATGATATATTAGCAGATGTTGAAGCACTATGCAAAAGTCCTGCCTTGTCTTTGGATGCTGAGGATGATCATGAGTCTCTTGGATCACCTCTTCTTTTGGAGGAAGCAAAAAGTCCTCCAGTCTATAAGTAAGTAGAGCTGAACGTGTTGGTGGTGGTGTGTTCCACCTGCCCTTACAATATGGTGCTTTCAGTAATTTCTGAGTTTGGTTTGTGAATTCATTAGAAGTAATTCCAAGCTTTTTAGAAAATTTCCTTGTCTGGGTTTAGAAAGGGCAGAATTATGTTTTTATGAAATATAAGAGTTAATTCCCAAAAGTGCAGTACCCAAGTGCAGGAAGCCTGTCAGTATAGATTTTTAACTCCTTCTCAGATGGTCTAGATTATTCATTTTTTTAGTGAATCCTATTGACAGTGTTGACCTTAGAAGTTAACAAAAGATTTGTTAAAGCAGAGATGAGCAGTCATTGTTCCTCTCGCTCTGAATATGCAAATGTTTTATGCAAAGGAGAAGAACTTCAGTTGTGACCATTGTCTCCTCTTTGGAAACTTTGAAGCCCAGCTGCAATAGTGGCCAATGGTCCCAACCACTGTTCTTTCCTGAAGGACTGAATCTCCTGGGTAGACTGTAGAGAAGGACTGACACTGATCCCATTGGTGGAATGAGATTTGGGAGGGAGTACAACTAGGGTCTAGGAAACCTGACAATTTCTGAAGCACATTCTCCTAAAATTAGGAATTTGTCTTGCTGAGCAGCCCTCATTTTGATCAGGAGTTGCAAGCTCACCCCATGTTGCCTCATTGATTTGGGTACTTGCTACTGTGCTGGGAAGTGGTACCACTAACCTGTGTTTCAGCAAATTACCAAATGAGAGCTCATTCATAAGAAGTAAAACACTGTCAGTGGGAGAAAATGAGAGCATCTGTCCATCTGATATCCAACCCCATCCAGATTAGATCTCAGGAAGAAATTTTTTACTGTGAGGGTGGTGAGACACTGGAACAGGTTGCCCAGAGAAGCTGTGGCTGCCCCATCCCTGGAGGGGTTCAAGGCCAGGCTGGATGGGGCTTGGAGCAACCTGGTCTGGTGGGAGGTGTCCCTGCCCAGGGCAGGGGGTTGGAACTCGATGATCTTTGAGGTCCCTTCCAAACCCAAACCATTCTATGATTCTATGATCTGTATGATGCTTTAGTGTGCATTCAGGATTTATAGGATCACATCTGAATGCTGTTTCTCATACATAGATCACACTTGGATGACCAAAATAGTCCTGCTGCAGTGAAGAGCCCTGTGGAAGCTGAAAATTTGGAAGGACCTCAGACTGGGAGAGACGAGCAGGTTGTTCTCGAGCAAGGAAGAGAATGTGTGGCTGCGTCATCTGTACAGAAAGAGAAGGGTTTCTCCTCGATTGTCTTAGCAGCTCTAGCAACAGGAACGCGTGGAGAAAGGTTTGGTTTGAAGCTCAATATGGAACATAATTTGCTAGTGAAATAACCCAGTCCCGAGTACTGGAGCAACATCCTTTTATCCATGTACATGCTCTGGGAGAATATTTTGGTATAATCCAACGTTGCTGAAAAATGCCCCTTGAGAAAGGACTCGAATAGTTGTTTTGAAAGTTTTGTGCTGTTAGGATTTACCAGTGCTGTTGCTTTTGTCATTAAAATAGGATGTAGCTGTCGAATAGTGTTTCAGATTGAGCATGAGATGGGTTGATAGGTAGGCTGGAGAATTTGGGAAAGCCCTAGGTGATTCTGAAATTAGCAGTGATTGAGCAGTCTTTATCAGAGCTAACATGGATTTGGCAGGTTAGATAGGAAGGTGGCTATCCAGCCTCAGAGAAATAACGAGGTGTGAATATGAGGCCAAAAAAAGGAGAAGCAGGCCTTCTGCTCTTTTTGGAAGCTAAAGAGCGGTGAATGATGAATTTAATCATAATTCTTCTGAGGAATGTCCTGTAGTGTGTGTAGGTGTTCTACAGTCACCACTAGATTTGCAAGACCTTTTTTTCCACCAAACGATGTGAACTTTGTCCCTCCTTTCTTTAGGTATTCAGCCTCAGTATCACCACCATCACCACCTCCTGTTAAA
Organism: Calidris pugnax; assembly: GCF_001431845.1. Lineage (NCBI taxonomy): Eukaryota > Metazoa > Chordata > Aves > Charadriiformes > Scolopacidae > Calidris > Calidris pugnax. Next base: position 281,572 of record NW_015090847.1, read on the forward strand.
GATCAAGATATAGAAATAGAAAATGAATTTGAATTTTTAATTGATGAATCAGATGATGTTTCTTGGTTTTCAATACCGTCTAAGAAGAAAAAATCAAAAAAAGATGGCTCTGCAACTCTGGTTTCTAAAGCTCAGCCCTCTGAAAAGGAGAAGACAGAGAGTAAGAAAGGCAAGAACAGAAAAGCACAGGTTGAAGCACATACTAAACAAAAAAAAGATGGTTTGGATGACAGAAAATATGACTCCAAAGGAACATCGGAATCGGATCCAGTCTCTAACAGCAAAGGAAAGGTCCTTAAATCTCAAAGGCAAAACAGTGCTCGTACAGGTAAGTTATTTAACATGTCTTCAGACTTCTTCCAGGTCATATTACTGGATTTTTTTGTGTTGGTTTCTTGGGAAATAAAGATGAAGTAGATGAGAGATATTAATGGATTCCTAATTTGCTAATTGATGTTTCAGTTGCACGGTTAGGTTTGGGTGTCTATAAGGCAATGAGACAGTGTCTTCACTCTTTCCCCTGGATCCCCCACCTTTCCCAGCCCTTCCTGGTAGGACATTAAAAAATAAGTTAGCAGTGTTGTCTTGTCTTATGAGCAGACAGAGGTGGTAGGTACCACAGAGGTGGTAGGTACCCACAAGCTTTGCTCGTCTCTCCGTAGAAAGGAGGTTAAAATATATGCTTTGAACTGGAAGGGATGAGTTTTTAGGAATTATTGAGAAATATTTTTGTACCAGGAAGCACTGAAAACTGATTCAATGCAACATTTTTTGCCCGTTTTATCTGCTAGGAAATACTGGAAGTGCACCAAAAATTCTGGTTTGAATTTTTCATGCACTATAGTTCAGAGAAGACCTTCTTTTAACCATTTTAACCATTAGCTTTTCTTCCCCTCCCCCCATCTTGATTCGTTGTTTATTTCTATGCGTTCAGATGTCAATATCTATCTTCAGGTTTAATGGGAAAAGACATTAATGTCCAAGTGTTTTCTGTGTTGATAGGAAAGACTAAAAAGGATGCACTTAAGCAAAGCTTTTCAAACCAGAAAAAGGACACGTCCTGGAAACCAGAGGCTGAAGACCTGATGCTGCCACCCTCTGTGTTGGAAACTAAAGCATCTGATGCAGAGCAATGGAAAACAAAGGTCGTGGCAAGTGAGGATTTGCCTGTGCCCTCAGTTGAGCATCAGCAAGAGCCAGCTGTGTCTCCAAAAAAGAATCTCGGGTCTTCCAAGTATCTGCAGTCAGAGTCAAAAGCTTCTCGGCCTTTAGTTGACAAGAAACAAACTGCTAAGCAGAAACTTCCAAAAGATACAGCGGCCAAGAAACTGGCAGAAAGTCCGAGGAAGAAGCTTAAAAAATCAGTCAAGAAAAGTAGTAATAAAAAGCCTCCGTTACAAAGAGAGGAGAGTTCAGACAGTGGAGAGGAGGGTGCTCACAGTGGACCTCCTGAAGTAGAGCTTGAAAGAGAGCCTGTAAAATTGCACACGTTGGAGTCACCTGAGGATGAAAATAACAAAACTCCCGTAAAAGCGCAGCAGCATCTCACAGACAGCATGAAGAAGTCTGAAAAGAAACGTTTGTCAACTAAATCTTCAGGGAAGATACCCAAAAAGATTTGTCACAGAACCAGTAAAGATGTTTGCTCAAACTCTGAGGACACCGAGTCTCAAACGGATTCTGACAGCTCTTCTGTAGAGGACGTGGCAAGCAAAAACCAGAAGTTACCAGATGTGAAAATAAAAAACAGTATGAGAAAACATAACAAGCCACGTGGACCACAGTAAGCTTTTTTATGTAATTCCTTACAAGTATCTACCAAATTGGTAGATAATTAAACATATCTTGTTAACTGTTAAACAATAATGACCCAGTTAAGCTGTGTGACAATTGGTGTGGTTGAATAGCTAATAGAGAAACCAAGTGGTGTAATCAGCATCCTGTTCTCAAAGGGGGGGTGCCAAATTTAGTGTCTGCTCCTACATCAGGAAACCTGCCCGGTGAATGATGAATTTAATCATAATTCTTCTGAGGAATGTCCTGTAGTGTGTGTAGGTGTTCTACAGTCACCACTAGATTTGCAAGACCTTTTTTTCCACCAAACGATGTGAACTTTGTCCCTCCTTTCTTTAGGTATTCAGCCTCAGTATCACCACCATCACCACCTCCTGTTAAAGATCAAGATATAGAAATAGAAAATGAGTTTGAATTTTTAATTGATGAATCAGATGATGTTTCTTGGTTTTCAATACCGTCTAAGAAGAAAAAATCAAAAAAAGATGGCTCTGCAACTCTGGTTTCTAAAGCTCAGCCCTCTGAAAAGGAGAAGACAGAGAGTAAGAAAGGCAAGAACAGAAAAGCACAGGTTGAAGCACATACTAAACAAAAAAAAGATGGTTTGGATGACAGAAAATATGACTCCAAAGGAACATCGGAATCGGATCCAGTCTCTAACAGCAAAGGAAAGGTCCTTAAATCTCAAAGGCAAAACAGTGCTCGTACAGGTAAGTTATTTAACATGTCTTCAGACTTCTTCCAGGTCATATTACTGGATTTTTTTGTGTTGGTTTCTTGGGAAATAAAGATGAAGTAGATGAGAGATATTAATGGATTCCTAATTTGCTAATTGATGTTTCAGTTGCACGGTTAGGTTTGGGTGTCTATAAGGCAATGAGACAGTGTCTTCACTCTTTCCCCTGGATCCCCCACCTTTCCCAGCCCTTCCTGGTAGGACATTAAAAAATAAGTTAGCAGTGTTGTCTTGTCTTATGAGCAGACAGAGGTGGTAGGTACCACAGAGGTGGTAGGTACCCACAAGCTTTGCTCGTCTCTCCGTAGAAAGGAGGTTAAAATATATGCTTTGAACTGGAAGGGATGAGTTTTTAGGAATTATTGAGAAATATTTTTGTACCAGGAAGCACTGAAAACTGATTCAATGCAACATTTTTTGCCCGTTTTATCTGCTAGGAAATACTGGAAGTGCACCAAAAATTCTGGTTTGAATTTTTCATGCACTATAGTTCAGAGAAGACCTTCTTTTAACCATTTTAACCATTAGCTTTTCTTCCCCTCCCCCCATCTTGATTCGTTGTTTATTTCTATGCGTTCAGATGTCAATATCTATCTTCAGGTTTAATGGGAAAAGACATTAATGTCCAAGTGTTTTCTGTGTTGATAGGAAAGACTAAAAAGGATGCACTTAAGCAAAGCTTTTCAAACCAGAAAAAGGACACGTCCTGGAAACCAGAGGCTGAAGACCTGATGCTGCCACCCTCTGTGTTGGAAACTAAAGCATCTGATGCAGAGCAATGGAAAACAAAGGTCGTGGCAAGTGAGGATTTGCCTGTGCCCTCAGTTGAGCATCAGCAAGAGCCAGCTGTGTCTCCAAAAAAGAATCTCGGGTCTTCCAAGTATCTGCAGTCAGAGTCAAAAGCTTCTCGGCCTTTAGTTGACAAGAAACAAACTGCTAAGCAGAAACTTCCAAAAGATACAGCAGCCAAGAAACTGGCAGAAAGTCCGAGGAAGAAGCTTAAAAAATCAGTCAAGAAAAGTAGTAATAAAAAGCCTCCGTTACAAAGAGAGGAGAGTTCAGACAGTGGAGAGGAGGGTGCTCACAGTGGACCTCCTGAAGTAGAGCTTGAAAGAGAGCCTGTAAAATTGCACACGTTGGAGTCACCTGAGGATGAAAATAACAAAACTCCCGTAAAAGCGCAGCAGCATCTCACAGACAGCATGAAGAAGTCTGAAAAGAAACGTTTGTCAACTAAATCTTCAGGGAAGATACCCAAAAAGATTTGTCACAGAACCAGTAAAGATGTTTGCTCAAACTCTGAGGACACTGAGTCTCAAACGGATTCTGACAGCTCTTCTGTAGAGGACGTGGCAAGCAAAAACCAGAAGTTACCAGATGTGAAAATAAAAAACAGTATGAGAAAACATAACAAGCCACGTGGACCACAGTAAGCTTTTTTATGTAATTCCTTACAAGTATCTACCAAATTGGTAGATAATTAAACATATCTTGTTAACTGTTAAACAATAATGACCCAGTTAAGCTGTGTGACAATTGGTGTGGTTGAATAGCTAATAAAGAAACCAAGTGGTGTAATCAAGGTCCTGTTCTCAAAGGGGGGGGTGCCAAATTTAGTGTCTGCTCCTAGAGAAACCAAGTGGTGTAATCAGCATCCTGTTCTCAAAGGGGGGGTGCCAAATTTAGTGTCTGCTCCTACATCAGGAAACCTGCCCTGGAATTTTTAAGGTGTTGTTTTGAGACTTGAGTAGCAGATGCAGTTTAAAAACATAGACACACATGCACACACAGCCCCACTACCTATAGAATAACTTCATTGGCAGGTTTGTTACTTTGCTTATAGATTGAGAAAATACAGTGTTTAATTCTTCAGCTATATTTATTTTTGTGGAAGTAACTTTACTAATGATTCCTAATTGAAAGAGGAAGTTTTCTTAACCAGTCTAATTGAGTTTTTAATCACCGTTCTTTGCGTTGCTTTTTATTAATTTTTTTTTAAAAAAAGTTAAGTTCTGTTTAGTAAATAAAATTATTGACCTACAGGTTCCTTGCAGTAAGTAAAATTAACTCAACAGTGCACATAGTAAGAATAATTTTTTTTTTTTTCTCTTCTAGAGATCGCTTTGCAGCTGAGAAGGCTCTGAGTCATGAAAGGTAATTTCCTGAGTTTTCTGTAAAACTTGCATTTAATCCCACTTCTGCCCCCCTGAGACAGAACAGCTGTTTGGAACTACTGCTGTCTTCTGTGTCCTACTAGTGAAGAACCTAGGGGTTCCCTGGAAAGGGATTGTGAGTCATGCCTCAGGTGTTGAAATACCCTGCTAGTACACTTCCTAAACTCTTAAAATGCTTGTTCCTGTCCTGAATAAGGGTCAGAGTAAGTTTCTTGCCTTTGGAGATTTTTTTTTTTTTTTCCTTTAAGGCTTGATTCCGTATTAGTTTGTCGTTTTGAAAGAAATACCAGTGCTCCTAGAACTAAGAACAACTGTATTAATAAGGTTGCTGAATAGTAGGGCATAGAACTGTATCTACAATAGGGCATAGAACTGTATCTACAATCCAGACTCTTGTTTGTGCATGTAAATATGCATGTGTCTTCTCCTTCATGGGTTGGGAGCTTCATAAAGCAAACAGGAATGGCAGTCTGTGAATTTATTAAATTCTTATGCTCTAGTTCTACTGAAAAGTTTGTATTTTAACTATAAGGGGACAAATTTGTAGGGTAGGTTTGCTAACCTAGCATTGAAATGCATCTTTTGGAGTTTAGGTGGCTCCCAGCTGAGCTTCATTGGCACGGTGAAAGCAGTGATTGCAACAGAATACCTAGTACAAATTACAATTCCAAACTATTTTACTGTCCTTTCCTTACAGTATGCAAAACGTTTCTTTAAATCACTTCTGTGATCGTGGTCTGTGGAAAATAGTTTGAAAGGTAACGCTACAGTAGAAGGTCTGTTTCTTCTGGAGAGGAGAAAAAGTCAAAAGATGATTAGTAAACCTGCTTAGAGAGAAGGTGTGAACACTGATTTCTTTGCCCGATGGCCAAGTAGTGGAGCAACTGATGAATTTCAGAGCTGTGATTCCTAACTAGTGTTCTAATTACGATTAGACACCAGCCTGTAATTGGTACAGGCAGATGTTTAGAAGGAAGAGAAACCCACCCCATGTGATCTAAAAAAACATTAAATTTGCTATTCTTGGCAGTGCTGTAACCTTCCTTTGACATTCAACATACTCAAGCAGGTGTATTTTTTTTTTCCTTTGAAGTGGGCCTGTTCTAGAACATTATGATAAACGTGCTTTGAGAAGGAAGCTCTGTGAACAGGATAATACATCTTCAGGTAATGTTTAAAGTTGGTTTTTTTCTTTTTTTCTTGCACTTTATTTATAAGCTTCTTATAAACTGTAATGGATGGTGCATTAATTTCTGTTGTATTTCGCTTGTCCAAAATAAGAAATGCAGATTGTGGTGAGGGTGGTCACGTTTCTGCCCAACAGTATGCCAGCTTTATGTGGTGTTAGCTTTGGAAGGACAAGCAGTACATCAAGCCCACCAGGATAAAGTTATCCTTCCAAATGGTGTTGAAGAAATGTTTCAGACTTGGTTTGTACCAGCTTGGTGTGTTGCCATGTGATGGTACTATAGGGATCACTTCAGGCCACCCTAGACTTAATTGTGCAGCCTTAGGGAATCATGGCCTGTGCCATAATTTGGTTTTCTTGTCCGTTTCCCTGCAGTTGTGAATGAGCCAGTTGTGAATGTCATTTGTTCACACAATGCTTTCCTTAGAGACCGTTTTTTTGTTTTCTTGCACTTTATTTATATAACACTTATTTGTTCACACAATGCTTTCCTTAGAGACCTACTTTTGTGTGTGTTGTGCTAGGAATTTTGTCCTAAATTTAGGCTTGCATGGTGTAAAGCTGAATGACCTTGCACTCTGATCAACAAAATTATATGTGTAGTTATAATCTCCCAGTGTTTGTTTTATCAGAGGGATGGATCCAGGAATATTTACTTGAATGTATAGTTCTCATGTAATTTACAAGCTTACAGGGTTTAAAAACTGATTGCATAGTTTATCTGCATTGGGTTTCATATATGTTTAATGGAAGAAAGGTTAGTGGGAACACTAACACTGGGATTTCTGCTTCTCTTTCCTTTGGTTGCTTCTAGTGGGCATATTGAATAAAAGTCAGGAATAGTAAATGCCTGTAGTGTGGTTTTTTGAATGTGTTTTCAGATAATTCTGAAGATTTGAGTTATCAAGTAAAAGAGCTGTTAGACAACATAGCAAGGCATAAAATAGGTAAGATTATTTTAAAATTTCTTAATGTAAGTGCATAAACACAAATATATTTCCAACATGTGTAAACTTTGGAAGAAGGTAGAGGAAAGCACCTAGAAATGGGTTCATATGTTAATAATTATTTACAGATAAGGCTTGTTAGTTCTTCAGGCTGCTATAACCCTGCTCTAATTTTTAAGTTACTTTTAAAAGCTTACAGTGTTTCTTTTTTATTATTATAGTTAACAACTATCTTTTACCTGTCACACTTGGGTTTTTCATTCGCCGTTGAGTCAAGAGCCTGTTTACAGTTCAGTGAGAACAGCCAGAGGTTTGACTTGGTTTGACACAGAGTAACTGAGGGTGCAAATAACGTGCCCTCTGTGTCAGTCTGAGTCCAGATAGGATGGAACAATGGGCATACAGTTGACTGTATTCCCATACCAGACTGTTCTTACTGGTTTTTTTATTCCCTTCATTACTATTCTGTGCAGAATAGAAGGTAGTTGTCTACCTTCAGAAACTATTTCAGCAAGTTGGGCACTATTCTGTGCAGAACACTGTAGTTGTCTACCTTCAGAAACTATTTCAGCAAGTTGGGTTTTTTTAAATTTATTTACCGTTTTTATTTTTAGCATTTATTCTTGACTAATCTGCCCTCAACCCTTAAGGAGCTTCTGTTCTTTCTTACAAACACTAAACTACTGGATCTTACTGTATTCATATGTGGCAGCTTAGAAAAATTGAAAGTTGAGGCTATGTAATAAAAAAGTCTGAAAATAAATATCCAAGAAGTCTTGGAAATGTGTGGGGTTTCTGCTGGCAAAGGTGCTGCTCTTCTAGACCTCAGATTTAGGTATGGTTCTTAGTCTTTGCTGAGAGCTTTGTTTTCACAGTTGTGCTCAAGCCCCTAATGTCTGTATCTCACTGGTTCACTAAGATGTATAGAGTGAAATCTACTCTAAAGCCAGCATGGTGATTGTTTAAGGAAAAGGGGAGTGAAATAGTGATGTCTGCAAAAGAAGGGTTTTGGCAATACTTGATTTCTTTTCCCTGTCATGATAGATAGCAATATGATAGAAAATATCAGCTGGGAAGTGCTGACCAACCTGATGGGGAACAACGGGAAAGGATATTTAATGTTTTCCAGTTCTGAATTTTCCTTTCGTACTTAAAGTGAATGATTTCATCCTTTAAATTAGTAATGCCTTCCAACACACCTAACGTCCGTCGGACAAAAAGGATACGACTAAGACCTCTGGAATATTGGCGAGGCGAGCGTGTAAACTATACAATGAAGCCTTCAGGTATTCATCCCAAAGCACCTATTGACTTTCTCCAGATAGGGCAGTGAAAAGAAATCAGTGGGTTGATATTTGTGAAAGCTTTGAGACACTCACTGTTTGGTAATTTAACCAACAACATTATTTTTGGTCTCCAACTATTCAGTCATCTTCTCGTGTAGTCTTTTTGTCTCCTGCTACTCCTGCATCAGCTAGAAATAGCATCAGCAGAGCATCCCAAGGACCCTTGCCTTAAATGTTTAGTGAAGAACAAAATGTTTTCTCTGTATGTTTATTATGTCAAAGATTCTGTGTGATACTGGAAAAAGAGACAATCTACTCAATCATTCATTGCAGAATTTCTTTGTGTGGGGGTTTTTCTCCGGAGCAGGTGCTATCCTGTTTTACCCAGTCTCAGTGTTAAATTCCCTAAGTGATAGGATATGTCTTGTTCTTGGGGATTTTTTCTGACAATTCATCTTAATTTGATCCTTTCCTAATTGATTAATCTGCTTGAAAATAGTATTTCTTTGTGTCCCTTAAATTGATATTTTGTCTTAAAAATTGACTCTCATGTCGTGGCTTTCTGAAATGTTCTTTGACTGCAATATGAAAAAAATTATTTTCAAAAAGTCTCAAGTTGCATTGCACTCCAAAATACTTGATGTTGAAAAGCTTTTTGCTTTGTTCTGGCTTTCTAAATCCTATCTGAAAAGTTCAGCAGTAAGGAAATGTATTCTCAAATGAAATGCTTATTGGTTGTGCGAGTCTCCAGTCTAGTAAAACTATTATGACTTCATGAACTTTGTTTAACCTTCTTTTGTTTCAGGAGAGCTTGTGATTAGTGGAATAGAGTGTCCAGAAAAAGAATCTCACCGGATGGTTAAACAGAGGAGGGATGGTCGCCAGCAGAAAAGATTAGAAACAAGTATGAACACAGACTTTTTCCCTTGTGATACTTTAAAAAAAAAAAAAAAATCTATCTGTAATCAAACATTCCATTGCTCTACGATTTTTCTCCTGTAAAAACTTGATTCTCTGGGTGAAAATAATTTTATAATGAAATGTGTTAATGTGATCTGATGTGGAAAAACCTGTTCTTATGTATGTATAGCAATGCTGTGTAATCTTCTTGTGAAAACTTTAACTTCTCAGCATTAGAAGGGAGGAGACACAGGTATCCAGTAGTGCTGTGGTGCCTTTTTAAAGCAGGTGTTGAAAAAAAAAAAAAAAGCTGTATTTCTGTCCTTGTTCAGCTTGCTGATTAATGATGCTAATGTGTTTAATCTCATAATGCACAGTTAAGGTATAAAAACTTCTGGTCATATTACTGATACCTGTAATACCACATCTGAAGAGGACAGCATGTGGTGTCAATAGAGTTTTTAAGCTATTGTAGGTTAAATACAAAAAATTAACAGGTCTAAAACAAATCAGGGCTGAAATAATCATTGGAGAAATAAGGAAGAAAACACTCGATGTTGGTACAAATTTGAGTGGTGCATGTAAATTTTATTCCTTACTTCCAAAAGAAAGTAGTGGGATTACCAAAGGTTCAGGGAAAGCTTGTCAGAAACACAGAAGGACTTTTCTATGAGAAGCAACTGTGTGGTGAAGGCTCCTCAGCCCTGAAGACAGTACTGCAGAAGTGATATGGAGGAGGAGAATAGACATAAATTGTGCTTTGGGTTTTTTGGGGTTTTTTCTTTGCTCGTTTTTTTGGGTTTTTTCTTTGCTTGTTTTTTTTTCAAAAAACAAGAACTAGAAGGTGTGGAAGGGATCTAGCGAGAGAGAGAGTTTTTCAAACAGAATTAGGGGTCTCTTCCCACTGTGTGCTCCCTGCTCAGAATACTGGGGATAAAAATATTTATGTAGATTCAAGTTGAGAACTAGATAAATTCACCGACTTACCTGTCAAGAACTCTAAGTAAAGTGTGTTAGCTCTGTTAGAGGTGTAAAGTATTCCCTGGAAGTGCCATTACTCTATTATAGCATATAGAGAGATGGGGACAGCATCTGTCATTCATCTCAGTGGCCAGTCCGAGCACTTTTACTATATAGAGTAATATATATATATACTACTCTATATATATAATATAGAGTAGTATATAGGTGGGGAGAGCATCTATCATTCATCTCAGTGGCCAGTCCAGCCCAAACCACCACAGGGATGGAAGGGGAACTTGGTCTTGGCCATTGATGGGAGACAGGATCCTGATCTACATCAACCTTTGATCTAAGTACAGTTTATGTTTTCATATAAGTCATTTACAGCCCATCTGAGCTGGTAGAGACTGTTCATATTGTATCTTTAAAAAAAATATTGGTTGCTTTAGTTGAATTTGAGCTGTCTTCCAGAAGGGATGGATTTCCTTTTTAACAGCCATCCATCCTGAGAGATGAGTCTTTCACTGGCATCCTTGAATTTTACGTGAGGTATATAAGGTCTATCAGCTGAATAGAATTTCTGGGGCAAATACGTAAATTTTATTGATAAAGATAAAAATTCTGTGGTTATAGCTCCAGAGTTGCACCTGTTGCTCTCGCTTTTTGTAGCGAGATGATTATGTTGGAACGAAGCTATTTCAAACACAGTAACTTCCTTCCAACCCCTGACTGTCTCAGCGTAAGAGTATTTAAGCAGCTATGAGTGCCTATAAAGTGCTGTAGCTTGCCTTTAACATCCTCGTTCTGCCTGCATTTAAAGACATTTCCTGTGCACCACGGAGCTAAAATTGGCTGCTTAAGAGAGTTCTGCAAGAGAGCTCTGGGATATTTATTCTGCCACGAAGGTTCTCCGGCATCTCTTTTTTTATTTGAAAAGTGTAAGGTTGTCATCAACTCTTAGGCTATTACCTTTTCTGGAAAAATCCTTTTTATTATAGAAATACTTCTCTGATTTACAACTTACACACTGAGATTCCTGTAATGGTATTTCTTGAGCAGAGGAAAATTGAACACGTGCTTATTCTTTTGAACACTTTATCTCTGCAGTCTCCTGATGCCCATCAGCAGTACGTAAAAGGAAGAAACTTCTTCTTCAAGCTTCATCATGTATTTTATGTCCTCTCAGCATTCACTGCTAGAAAAGCACTTCTCTTAAAATGCAGATACTTTTGAATAAATACTGTCACTAACAGCATAGGATAAATAGCTGGCATTACCCTGGAAAATTTCTGTAGGATTTAGAGGCCCTTTATCTATTGCACACAGAAATAATTCCAATGAAAATTGCATTTTCAAAGAGTTGTTATGGATGGCTTTCTTTGAAGAAAGCATATTCAGTCTTAGTCACTTAAAAAAACAAATTTAAGCACTTATGTGTGAATCTAAGATTGTGGAAAAGTTGTGGTTAAATAATTAAGTTTTTAAAGGGAGAGTGATTATTTTTCTGGTTTTGTTTTGGTTTTTTTGTCTCTTTAGGAAATGAGGTACCTGCAAATTTGGATCACTCCATAGTTGATACTTCTAAGCTAACAGTTGTCCTGGACCCACTCACAAATGAGGAAATACTTCTAGGTGAGACCAAGGGCCTTTCTGAATTATGTACTAAGACTGGTAAGAAAAAAAGAAATATATTGTCCATGCCATTTTGGGCATAAAAAGGTGAGTTGTTGAAATATTCATTGTTCTTCTGGAGAAAATTCTTAGGGAGGCACAAAAAGTGTCCTGATTTTTCAGCTAAATACTGAGTCTAGCTCTTGAGGGTGTTGCCCTGAAACAGTATGTCTGCATAGGATTTTATAAGTAGTTACTGAGCGAGCAGCGAGACTAATTATGTGTTAGCATTAATGTTCATCTCCTGGGCTGTTTTTTGTAGAATGTATTAACACTGAAAGCAATCACACGTGCTTCTTCAAAGATGATACGGTAGAAATATATAAAAACTTGAATACACCTGCTTTTGCTGTTGGTAGATTGGTTTTGAAACCATTGAAGGAAAAGGGACACCAGTTTGTCCACATGGATACAATAGTAAGTATGCTTTTTTTCTTATTTTTATAAAATGGACTATGTGAACACAAAATCTTAGGTTAGAAGTAGTGTATAATGTTGACAAGCTTTTCAGAGGTTTTTTCCCTGTAATGCAAATAAATACAGGAAACATTAATGAATCATTTCAGTTGATGAATGGGTTATAACCCAAGAAACTTGCTAGAGGTGCTTTGCTTCACATGACATCTGTGTGTCCATGTGTGCTCACTGTCCTGGAGCTCGCAGACAAGGTAGAAGTATCAAATAAAATTGGCCTCCCCACCCCTCTTTTAAGTTGTGCACCTTATTTTTCAGCAGGGTGGGGAGAAGGGATCACAGCTCTGCTAGCTCCTTTCTTTTCTGATTTTTGTTACAACGTGTGTGCAAAACCAGAGTATGTTTCCTTAGATAATGTTTGCAAAGGGAACATTGCTAATTTTGTAACCTTTTGGCTTTCATTCAGGCTTTCCATGTGATCTACGGCAAAATTATTGTTACCTTACATAAGACATCGTATCTCCTGACTACAGGTCACTACTTCTATGTTCCAGCAGGTAAGTACATGGAGTTGAAACCAGTCTTTTGGAGATGGCTGAGACTGAATTAGCACGTTAGGAAGCAAAACTGAGCTGAATGATGGGAAGAGCTAAGTTTGAGTAGAGAGTGGGGTAGTATAGGGTTATGTGACCCAACAACTGGACATGGGTCGATGACCTAACCTTTGAATGCAGTGATACAAACACTGCTTGTTTACTTGAGGTGGCCTCAAAGTTTCTGGTGACAATACCTAGCTCTAAGAGGGAATTTCTCTTGGTATTCTGGTTCTGTCCCCAGCTATAACACTGGGGAAACTTCACAGACAGCTTAATGTAGTGGTAGTTAATAGAGGTGTTTGGTCACCATCAGTTTGCTGGGTTTTCTACATAAAATTACGAAAATCCATTTGGATCAGTTCACCGTATTTTGTGCTTTGTACTTGAGGTACACAAGGTGCAGAGTGTCCTGTTGAACAAGTTGTAACTTCATGTGGGTTGTTGAGAATTTGGACAACTCTGATTTTGCCCCTCCAAGATAGAAGTTGAATGAATTCCACATGGGAAGGTGTCCCGTGGTGGGTGAGCCACTAGCCAGGAGAGTTTGTAGTAGTTGTAGCACAAGCTGTTCATGAAGCTGTAGAGAGCTCTTTGTACAGCTTCCTTGTGAAGAGGGTGTGTTAGAAAATGACAAGCTACTGTGTTTTTTCATTAACTTTTCACCATGACGTCCTAATTGAACAATCATTGTTACAGTTAATGCCTGGAAGGGGTTTTGTTATGTGTGTTTTAATCTTAAAAGTTTAGAGGTCTGCAGAGACAATTTTATAGTTGCTTTTCAGGAAAGCAGAGTATATAAACTGCTCAAAGTTCCATATAGCCATAAGAATCTATACTTTATTTGCATTCTTTCCTCCTCCTTGCTGGCCTGTCTCAGTATGCCTGGACGGGCAATGCAAGGGTTGTGGCAGGTGATCTCTTTGTAATTCCTCCATAGGTTGTTGCTCATTCCTGATATGCCTTTTAGATTCTATATTTGTGGTCCTGTCAGGATGCAAATCCCAAGTGAAGATGGGCTAATAAGTTTCCATGTGCAGTTTTTATTGAGATTTTCTATAGCAATAAAGTAAATTCAGTCACCTTAAAGTTTTTTTTTGGTGGGTTTTGAGAGCTGAGAGCTCAAGCCCATTACATTCTTTTCAGTAAAAATCTCAGCAAAGATGCACTTTATTCTTACTACAGGTTGTGATACCCATCCTTGTTACCTCTTTGAAATGCAATGACCTGCCTGTAAGAGTGGCATCCCAGATGAGGGACTACTGTGCCTTCTGTTAAAATATATGAAATAAAAATAAACTTTGCTAAAGACAGAGCAGGACTTCAGAAATTGCTGGTGGCTTCTAAATAAAACTTTTCTGGTTTTATTTGTAGGAAATATATATAACATACGGAATCTTCTGAATGAAGAAAGCGTTCTTCTCTTCACACAACTCAAAAAAGACACGTGAAGAACTTTCTGCAGAGAAGTTTGCTGAAACTCTTTTCAAGTTTTCGTATGTTTTGAAGTTCTTTTTACATACAAAAAAGTGTTTGAGTGTGCCCAGCTTAACATTACAAATTAATACAGAGCAGCTGAAATCAACTTAAGAAGAGTTGAGAGCAAAACCAAAAGATTCTCAGTAGTTTGCTCTCAAACTGAAGTGACACACTGAAGGGCCTCACTCTGCACAATGCTGTTCTTGTGTCATCCAAAGGCAGAGAGATATATGTATGAAATTTGTAAGTAAAGCAAACTGTAGTTGTAAATTGTATTTATATGCCTCATCTCCCTAAAGATGCCTAGCACTTGAAAAAATTTGACATCTTTAGCTAACATTTGGTAGTTTAACATCTGCTTGGTCAGACTGCTTAGAATAATCTCTATTTAAAATGTAGGACCGTGCTGTTGGCGTTTGGGTAATTGTTGTCTAGGAGATGGGCTGCTGGAATGCTTGTTTGTGTGCTGGGGTCTAACCTCCTTCTAATAAGGTAATGACAGGCCTTTCTTCCTTGTCCAGCAGAGGTATGATTAATGCCTCACATTCCAATTGTAAAATGGCAGCTCTGGAGTAGGAGCTTATCAGTTGTCTCTTTTGTATAGAAGCTATGGCTTGATTAATTCTGAACGTTGCGGATGGCTTTATTTCCTGTGACGGTGATAGGTCATTGCCAAATGTATTCCTTTAATATCTCCTCTTGTTTTGCTTGCTGTGTCTTCCTGGATAATAATGAGGACCTTTGGGAAAACCGTAATGATACTGTATACTCCAGAAGCCAAGTCTAGACAGCAGATGGTACACGTAGCATTTGTCTCCCAAGCTCTTCAAGGTTCCTTCGAGCTGAAGATAAGGATAATCTATAGCTATTCTGGTAGGGTGCTTTCTCTCCGTGGTCACTATTACTCTAGAAGGGAAGGAGATAGGGAAAATTGAGTTGGAATCATAAACTTTAAGGACTAGAGGATTGATCATTGACCTTGTAGATAGTTTTGGCCATGATCTCTGTGCTAAATCTAGAGTGTACATTAAAGTAGGGAAGATGAATTGGCTTTAGTGTTTCCCTTAAGATTTCAGCTGCGAGCTAACTTGGTGTGTCTGTGAAAGGGCTTGGACACCAACATTACAATGCCTGAATGGGAAAGGCCGTTTAGATTGAGGAATTTGAGATATTTTTTTTTATTATTATTACTCTGTTTCAAGCAGTAGTTCCTCTGATTAGTGCATAGATAGGCTGATGGTGGAAATACTTAGTGGAAGTGATGTGGCATCTTTGCATTCATGGCTAGGTCGTGCTTAGCTCTGAGAAGGTGAAACAGAGGAACATGCCTACTGCCATTCAGTTCTTCCTCTCTCTTGGCAGGAGCTATTTGCTACAGACTGCTTCAGACTGCACAGAAGGACCTTTTCTTTCTTTCCCAGCCTCAACTTTTGCAAGCAGCTTAAGAGTTAAAATTAAAAAAAAAAAAAAAGTCATTTAGTTACAGCTAATAATAATTAGATGTTGTCAGCTTTCGGGCTTGGGTTGGTCTCTTCAAGGTCAGCAAGATTCAAATATTGTCCCTTCTGTGTTGGAGCCATACCAGGTACCAGATGGACACACATGCTGTCCCCACTGCTTGAGGGGATCCCACCCACTAAAACGTTTAGTTTGTAAGTCTTTCAACTCCTCAGGCCTGCAGAGGTCTGGAAATTTGCCACTTGGAGAACAGTACGGGGCTAGCATTAGACCAAAGATCCTCTGCTCCTCGCCCAAGTGTGTGTCTCCTGGTGGTCAGGGCACGGATGTGGTGGTCACCAGTCCCCACAGTTCATTGGTTCCAGCTGAAAGTCAGAACAAGATGACTTGTGTTAAAGTTCAGAAGGAAGATGCCCTGCAGATTTTCTTCTGCGTTACTTCTCTGCAGGTTGGGTAGCAGAAAGCATACTTTTGGGGGATAGTGAACGTTTATGGACCTCATAGCCTTGAGGGAAAACGTGGATGTATGTTGTGACAGAGCTCAGGGCAGCCTGCTGCTTTCCAGCAACGGGTTCTAGTTTGGTGGGTTCAGGTGAGAAGAGATACATTGCCCTTGTGTGTCAAGCACTGATGTGTCTTTCCACGGCCATTATACTGCAACTTGGCAGCAAGGTTTTGAGTGGATTTGCTTTTGGGTCCTGGTAAATGATGAGAAATGCATCCTTGGGGATGTTTTCTTAAGCAGGAATAACGTGTGCAGGCCCTTTGCTGACACGGCTGGAAGGTGGCAGATGTTCAAGTGCAGCTTTGGGGTCAGTCTTTTGGGTCCTGGTAAATGCATCCTTGGGGATGTTTTCTTAAGCAGGAATAACGTGTGCAGGCCCTTTGCTGACACGGCTGGAAGGTGGCAGATGTTCAAGTGCAGCTTTGGGGTCAGCACACCATGAATGCCTCTTTGTGTTTTCCTAATTCTATAGGTGGAAGTGTCAACAGGACAGGGTGGATTTGGTGAAATACATAACTTCTATAGCTGTCTGGTTTTGTGGCTTCCTGGCTAGTCGGTTTCTTGGCAGAAATGTCCCGTGTAGTTTGCAGAGAACATTTTGTCGTTGGACTACATCTCAAAATGTTTGGTTGGGTTTTTTTAAAATTTTTTTAAAGTAGCAAAATGAATTGTGCGAAGCGTGGTGATGTATCTCAGGCGTTTAGTTCAGCAACAATTCTGCCATTTGTCACTAGATGGGGCTTCAAGCACAGCCCTGTGTCCTTGGCTGGTGGCCACGTTCAGAAGGGTTTGGCTCTTGAAAGGGAGGGAGGAAGAGGAGTATGGTTACAGATGGAGATAAATTCGGTTCAATTCTGTTGTAAGGAGGGGCAAGTCAGGTTCCATTAACGTTAGGACCTGGCACTGACCCTTGCTAAGTTCATCCTGCTAGTGTCTATGTTGTACTAGTCGCAGCCTGTTGCTCCAAGTTGTTTTTTAAACCATTAATGCACAGCAGGAGTTAAGTTGAGCTAAGTTGTTCACCCTTTGTCTGGATTGCTTTTTAATTTTTTCTCTTCAACTTGACGCTTGTTAAAGAAAAAAAAAGCACCACAAAGCAAACCAAAAACCCAATTTGCTTTCGTGTCATTAGCCTGAGGAGGTGCAGGAGAATGTTCTGAGCTCCAGGACCCATGTGGGTGCTGTGTTGTGCAGCGTGACTAACGAGAATTGGTCATTAGTGGCTGATCTTTCACCTCTGCTTTGTCTTGCTTTGGCTCCTGCTTCCTACGTTTTTGTGTACATCAGGCTACTAGGAGTTGTGGGTTACCTGCCTTTGGTGGGTCTGGTTTACTGGTTTATATTCTGGTTTTACTGGTGCAAACCAGCACTGGTATACTGGCTTATAAACCGTTTTTATTGGTGGTCTGGTGTATATGAGTTCACTCTTTTTCTGTGAACAGTCATTGAAAGAGCTGGAAACAAAGGCTGAGTCATGTATTTCATCAGCTTTGTGTTCTAGGGCAGGCATTGTGGTATCAACCAGAGGCTTCTTTTAAGGACCTCAACTGACTGTGTCCCACCACAATAAAAAGTCAGCTTTTTGAAGGCTTTGGCTCACTTAGGAAAAAAAATTCCTGGTTAGAAGGTTCTTTTGGAAATACCTTTTTGAACCTTTCGCTTGGTTAGAAAGTTGTTCCTGTTTTAAACAAAGCTTTCCTGCGGTTTAAAGCGGCAGAAGAATGGTTGCTAAACTGAGATGTGTGTGCACATCCATATTGGTACAACTTTGTAAACATAAAATAGAATACCAGCTGAGTAATTACAGAAGAATAAACAGTGGCTATAAAACAAACTGTTGAGGCACTTACACGATTTCTTCTGGTTTTCAAGCACACAGCTGAATTGGTTATCTGCAGATGATTTTAGATTAACATTTGGGGAATACAATAAACGTAAAGAGCTATTTCCCCATCTCCTAATGTGGCATTTCAGCATGAAGGAGTACTTCTTACGTTTCTGTTGCATAGACTCTGTTGCATGATGTCTGTTGTACAGGATTTACTTTATGTGGCGATTGATTGCAGATAATACATCTAACAGAAGGGAATGGAAGGTGCCTGGTTAAGAGTATTGGCAGCTGTTGTAGCTGAATATCTTTCCAAGCTGGTATGTTTCCTTTTCATGGATGTTCAGGAATGTAGTCAGAAGAGATCTCAAAGCCAAATGTTTCTCAGGTTGCATGATAGAGCTTAATTTAGGATTTGACAAAATGATTCCTATGGTTTAGTCCTAAGATGGAAAAAAAGCAGTTGATCATCAGTAAAAACAGTTGGCTGCAGATTATTAGGGAGCAGACACCTTGAATGTGGTGCCTGCAGAGCTGCACTGTGTTCTTCAGCCCACCCACAAAGCTCCTGGGCTGGTTTGCTTCATTTGAGCTCCTGTGCTGAGTAAAAGCACACACAACAGAGGGTACAACCACATTTACTTTGCACTGACTTCTTCAGTCTTCTATTGTTTGGAGCACAGGAGAGGCAATAATTGAAACGAGGAGCTGAAGGAAGCAAAAAGTATTTATTTTCTCAGTCTGACTGAGTTGAGATGCAAATCTCAAAGTGTTCACAGAAAAACTTATTAATGTCCCGAGTAAGATTTTTAATTTCTCTTCACGGCTCAATAGGTAAGGACTACTAAATTTGAAAACTGAAGAATTGCAGTGCTCTTGACAACTATTTAGGGATTTTATTACATTGTTAGAACAACTCCTAAGCTAAATAAAATGATACATGTTATTACATTTGTTTTGTGGTTATGGTGTTTTCAGTACCAGTAGCTGGAATGAGAATTGCTGAAGATGGCAGATGCATGGTAACAATCTGTGGGAGGCTTCTGGACTCAACGTGTGCCAAAAGAGGGAGAGGAAAGGAGTGGTAGGAGAGGTGTAAATGGGATGAAGAGCTGTAGTAGCACCCAGAGGTGTTGCAGATGGGCTTGTCTAGCTTGTGTGAAGAGTTTTCAGTGAAATCCAATAACTTTTGGAGGAGCAGAACGTGACTCTTCTGATTGGCATGGAAACCTTTCCAGTGTCAGTGCTGTGTCTGTGCTGGTCCCTACACTCTTGGTTTGGGATTCTAGTAGTGCTACCTTGGCTTGCGTTTAGGAGCATTAAGTCATCTTATCTAAAAGCACAGGATTCAGCTAGTGAATATGATGTGTTCCAGAACACTGAACAAGAGGCCTGAACTACTGAATTTTATCCTTTCTTTACTCTTGTGTTGTAGTACAGAGGGGGCAATTTCAAGAAATGAAAGTTAATTATGAAGTTTTTTTTTCAAACACAATCTGAACTTGAAATTTTATTGCTGACAAAGAGGGAGCTCCCCTACGGTGCAGTAGCCTGTACACTGAAGAAACTAAGTACTTTTCCTTGATTTCAGTCAGTGCCAAGTCAGCTCTGAGGCTAATTAACCCAAACAAATAGAAATGTGGAATCATAGAATGGCTGAGGTTGGAAGGGAGATCCAGATTATTTTTCAGATTATCTAGTCCAACCATCAACCCAACTCTGACAAAAACCATCACTAAACCATGTCTCTAAGCACTGTGTCAACCCATCTTTTGAACACCTCCAGGGATGGTGCATCAACCCCTTCCCTGGGCAGCCCATTCCAAGGCTTCATAACCCTTTCAGTGTCAAAATTTTTCCCAATATCCAACCTGAACCTCCCCTGGTGCAACTTGAGGCCATTTCCTCTTGTCCCATCGCCTGTGACTTGGGAGAAGAGACCGACCCCCCCTGGCTACACCCTCCTTTCAGGGAGTTGGAGAGACCCAGAAGGTCTCCCCTCAGCCTCCTTTTCTCCAGGCTGAACACCCCCAGCTCCCTCAGCCTCTCCTCACAAGACTTGTTCTCCAGACCCCTCACCAGCTCCGTTGCCCTTCTCTGGACCCGCTCCAGCCCCTCAATGGCTTTTTTGTGGTGAGGGGCCCAAAACTGGACACAGCCCTCAAGGTGAGGCCTCACCAGTGCCCAGTCCAGGGGGACCATCACCTCCTGAGTCCTACTCCCCACGCTGTTCCTGATACAGGCCAGGATGCTGGTGGCCTTCTTGGCCACCTGGGCACACTGCTGGCTCCTGTTCAGCCCACAGGCCACCAACACCCCCAGGTCCTTTTCTGCCAGGCAGCTCCAGCCACTCTGCCCCCAGCCTGGAGCGCTGCAGGGGGTTGGTGGGACCCAAGGGCAGGACCTGGCACTTGGCTTTGTTGAACCTCATCCCGTTGGCCTTGGCCCATCCATCCAGCCTGTCCAGGTCCCTCTGTAGAGCCTTTCTACCTTCCAACAGGTCCACACTCCCACCCAACTTGGCGTCATCTGCAAATTTACTGAGGGTGCACTCGATCCCCTTGGCCAGCTCATGGATATAGATATTAGAAAGGACC
Organism: Calidris pugnax; assembly: GCF_001431845.1. Taxonomy (NCBI): domain Eukaryota; kingdom Metazoa; phylum Chordata; class Aves; order Charadriiformes; family Scolopacidae; genus Calidris; species Calidris pugnax. The sequence continues at coordinate 302,106 of NW_015090847.1, forward strand.
AGTCCCAGTACCCAGCCCTGTGGGACACCACTCGTGACCAGCCACCAACTGGATTTGACTCCATTCCCCACCACTCTCTGGGCCCGGCCTCCAGCCAGATTTTTACCCAGTGAAGAGTCCTCCCATCCGAGCCATGGGCAGCCAGTTTCTGCAGGAGCATACTGTGGTGTCAAAGGCCTTACAAAAGTCCAGGTAAATAACATCCACAAAATATCACAAATTTACAGTTAAGCCTAGGAAGGAAGAATGATTAAGTAGCCAGTTAAGAAAAAGTGCTGGAGGGAGGGATCAACGTTAGGGGGAAAGTATGAGACTCCAGTATTGGCCCGTGAAGGACAATTCATTGGTAATTGCAGAGGCCTTTTTGCATCCAGCAAATGTTCTCTGACTTTTATTATGGCTGATTTTCTTCATGCTAGTGGAAGTTGAGGCACTAAGCTTTACTGTGCACTCTTAAGGTAATTCATTGGTAAAGCACAGGAATAAATTGGAACACAGCTCCTAGGCTGGAACAGCTTTTTTGCTAGTGAAAAGTGTTTTAAAGAAAAAGTAACTCTAAAATGTTTATTTGCCCCTTTATTTTGTGGCGTACCAAGTCCATCTTAGCATCCCGTTTAACCTTTCAAACAAATGGTATGGAGTGAATTATGAGAATTCAGCATAACTTCATTGTGTTCAGTTGCTAACCCCATTTGAGTTCGCAGAAATCATTACCTTGTCATGAATATCCCATTTAACCTTTCAAACAAATGGTTTGGGTGAATTATGAGAAATCAGCATAACTTCATTGTGTTCGGTTGCTAACCCCATTGGAGTTCGCAGAAATCATTACCTTGTCATGAAGTAGCTTCTGTTGCATCCTGCGCTGCTGCTGCGTGATGTACTTGTGTTTCTTGATGGAAAAAAGAGGGGGTGGAACGATAATAGTGATATTCCTTTTCCTGAAAATAATGTAGCTCCTTCTGAAGGACTTTTTGAGCTTGCAGGGCTCATCTCTGGTGAGATGCTGAGGGTTGCAAATGAGGTGTCTGTCCCCCTTCTCCTGCACCCCTCCTCACCCATTTCCATGGAACTGTGATGCTGAAGAAGTACAAAACCTGTCTTAACTGGACACATGCTTTTTTCTTGGTGCGCTTATCTGGAACTTGAATTATTTCAGAAATTAGGAAGAAGAGGTCTTCTTATGTATTACAAAAAAAAGTTGTTTGAAATTTCCTTGTCTTCATGAAATTCTGTGCATACCACTAATGTGATGTAGGGTGTCCTGCTATGCAGTTGGCAGTTGTTTCCTTGAAGTATCTGTTTTTTTTCCCTTTTTCCCCCTCCCCCTTGGAGCGGGCGGTGGGATTCACCTGCTGCTGTTCCAGCTCAGCTGCTCTCTCAGGTTTCAATCTGCTCCATCGTTTTTTATCTTGCTGCCTAAACTTAATTTCTTGCCTTTTTTGGAGGCGTTTCCCTTACTAAAGGTTTTTTTTCTGTCTTTGGTGCTGTTTGCAAGGACCCTGTCATTTTTCTAACTCGGTTCCAGGTATTTGAATTATTTCAGAGGTGGTTTTATGCCTGAAGGTTCCTTTGATACCTCTCCTTCAAGCCGTGTACGGGGCCTGACAAAGCTCCTCATTTTCTCACTCGGGGAAGCGATGCAAAGCTTCCTGTGGTCTCCATTCTTCCAAAGGCTTTTGTCTGGTTTTAATCCCCGGAAGGTTGGCTTAGGATGTCGCTGGCGAGGCGTTTGTTATCATCATCATCATCATCATCATCTTCCATTTTCCAGGCTACAGAAGCAGAACCGAGACCGCTTCAGGCCCAGGGGATTGCCCTGGAGCCTCGTCCATCTGTTGAGGCTGGCTCTTCAGCGCTGAAGGGATCCATCCCAACGCCATTCTGCCCTGGCCAGACTCATCCCAGAGTGTTGTGGTTTTCCCTCCTCTTGTAGCACTAATTCAGCGTGCCGGTGACTTCCTTTACCTTGGCACAATCTTGCCGTGGTCCTGCCATCACTCAGGCACCACGCCGTGCCCTGATTTTGTGTTGGCAGGCTTAAACCCAGGCCTTCCACCTGCTCTGACATCTTCATTCCTCTCTTGCCAGCGGGAATGCCGTTTGGCACCAGCTGGTTTTGGCACAGAGGTCTAGAGCCGTGGCAGCGCGTGCCCGTTGCTGCAGATGAGGGTGTGGAGGCATACACCCTCTCATACCACATTGCTGCCTGGTTTTTCGGGTAAATGCCAGCAGAAAATAATCTTCCTGGGTTTTGATGCCTCCTGGTTTGAAGGAAAACCGAACCAACTTTCCGTTCAGTAATTTTACATCTCAGCCAGGCCTCTTCTAACTCCCTGAAATTTTCTCGGTGGAGAAAACTGCTCGTTCTCAGAGCGATCAGACCAAGGTCTGTGCTCCGTGCCAAGGGATGGTGAGCACAGAGGCCCTTGCTCATACTGATTGCTGGAACAACCAAGGTCAGACAATTTTGGTATTTGCCCCCTTAGGGGGTCAGGAATGGAAAAGCGTAGAGGGGTCCCACCTGTGGGGAGGAGGGGA
>NW_015090847.1:307064-320322 GCF_001431845.1 Calidris pugnax
TCACCTCCTGAGTCCTACTCCCCACGCTGTTCCTGATACAGGCCAGGATGCTGGTGGCCTTCTTGGCCACCTGGGCACACTGCTGGCTCCTGTTCAGCCCACAGGCCACCAACACCCCCAGGTCCTTTTCTGCCAGGCAGCTCCAGCCACTCTGCCCCCAGCCTGGAGCGCTGCAGGGGGTTGGTGGGACCCAAGGGCAGGACCTGGCACTTGGCTTTGTTGAACCTCATCCCGTTGGCCTTGGCCCATCCATCCAGCCTGTCCAGGTCCCTCTGTAGAGCCTTTCTACCTTCCAACAGGTCCACACTCCCACCCAACTTGGCGTCATCTGCAAATTTACTGAGGGTGCACTCGATCCCCTTGGCCAGCTCATGGATATAGATATTAGAAAGGACCAGTCCCAGTACCCAGCCCTGTGGGACACCACTCGTGACCAGCCACCAACTGGATTTGACTCCATTCCCCACCACTCTCTGGGCCCGGCCTCCAGCCAGATTTTTACCCAGTGAAGAGTCCTCCCATCCGAGCCATGGGCAGCCAGTTTCTGCAGGAGCATACTGTGGTGTCAAAGGCCTTACAAAAGTCCAGGTAAATAACATCCACAAAATATCACAAATTTACAGTTAAGCCTAGGAAGGAAGAATGATTAAGTAGCCAGTTAAGAAAAAGTGCTGGAGGGAGGGATCAACGTTAGGGGGAAAGTATGAGACTCCCAGTATTGGCCCGTGAAGGACAATTAATTGGCAATTGCAGAGGCCTTTTTGCATCCAGCAAATGTCCTCTGACTTTTATTGTGGCTGATTTTCTTCATGCTAGTGGAAGTTGAGGCACTAAGCTTTACTGTGCACTCTTAAGGTAATTCATTGGTAAAGCACAGGAATAAATTGGAACACAGCTCCTAGGCTGGAACAGCTTTTTTGCTAGTGAAAAGTGTTTTAAAGAAAAAGTAACTCTAAAATGTTTATTTGCCCCTTTATTTTGTGGCGTACCAAGTCCATCTTAGTATCCCATTTAACCTTTCAAACAAATGGTTTGGGTGAATTATGAGAAATCAGCATAACTTCATTGTGTTCGGTTGCTAACCCCATTGGAGTTCGCAGAAATCATTACCTTGTCATGAAGTAGCTTCTGTTGCATCCTGCGCTGCTGCTGCGTGATGTACTTGTGTTTCTTGATGGAAAAAAGAGGGGGTGGAACGATAATAGTGATATTCCTTTTCCTGAAAATAATGTAGCTCCTTCTGAAGGACTTTTTGAGCTTGCAGGGCTCATCTCTGGTGAGATGCTGAGGGTTGCAAATGAGGTGTCTGTCCCCCTTCTCCTGCACCCCTCCTCACCCATTTCCATGGAACTGTGATGCTGAAGAAGTACAAAACCTGTCTTAACTGGACACATGCAGGGGCAAAGAATTTGCTTTTTTTTGGTGTGCTTATCTGGAACTTGAATTATTTCAGAAATTAGGAAGAAGAGGTCTTCTTATGTATTTAAAAAAAAAAAAAGTTGTTTGAAATTTCCTTGTCTTACAAAAAAAAGTTGTTTGAAATTTCCTTGTCTTCATGAAATTCTGTGCATACCACTAATGTGATGTAGGGTGTCCTGCTATGCAGTTGGCAGTTGTTTCCTTGAAGTATCTGTTTTTTTTCCCTTTTTTCCCCTCCCCCTTGGAGCGGGCGGTGGGATTCACCTGCTGCTGTTCCAGCTCAGCTGCTCTCTCAGGTTTCAATCTGCTCCATCGTTTTTTATCTTGCTGCCTAAACTTAATTTCTTGCCTTTTTTGGAGGCGTTTCCCTTACTAAAGGTTTTTTTTCTGTCTTTGGTGCTGTTTGCAAGGACCCTGTCATTTTTCTAACTCGGTTCCAGGTATTTGAATTATTTCAGAGGTGGTTTTATGCCTGAAGGTTCCTTTGATACCTCTCCTTCAAGCCGTGTACGGGGCCTGACAAAGCTCCTCATTTTCTCACTCGGGGAAGCGATGCAAAGCTTCCTGTGGTCTCCATTCTTCCAAAGGCTTTTGTCTGGTTTTAATCCCCGGAAGGTGGGTTTAGGATGTCGCTGGCGAGGCGTTTGTTATCATCATCATCATCATCATCATCTTCCATTTTCCAGGCTACAGAAGCAGAACCGAGACCGCTTCAGGCCCAGGGGATTGCCCTGGAGCCTCGTCCATCTGTTGAGGCTGGCTCTTCAGCGCTGAAGGGATCCATCCCAACGCCATTCTGCCCTGGCCAGACTCATCCCAGAGTGTTGTGGTTTTCCCTCCTCTTGTAGCACTAATTCAGCGTGCCGGTGACTTCCTTTACCTTGGCACAATCTTGCCGTGGTCCTGCCATCACTCAGGCACCACGCCGTGCCCTGATTTTGTGTTGGCAGGCTTAAACCCAGGCCTTCCACCTGCTCTGACATCTTCATTCCTCTCTTGCCAGCGGGAATGCCGTTTGGCACCAGCTGGTTTTGGCACAGAGGTCTAGAGCCGTGGCAGCGCGTGCCCGTTGCTGCAGATGAGGGTGTGGAGGCATACACCCTCTCATACCACATTGCTGCCTGGTTTTTCGGGTAAATGCCAGCAGAAAATAATCTTCCTGGGTTTTGATGCCTCCTGGTTTGAAGGAAAACCGAACCAACTTTCCGTTCAGTAATTTTACATCTCAGCCAGGCCTCTTCTAACTCCCTGAAATTTTCTCGGTGGAGAAAACTGCTCGTTCTCAGAGCGATCAGACCAAGGTCTGTGCTCCGTGCCAAGGGGTGGTGAGCACAGAGGCCCTTATACTGATTGCTGGAACAACCAAGGTCAGACAATTTTGGTATTTGCCCCCTTAGAGGGTCAGAAATGGAAAAGCGTAGAGGGGTTCCCCCTGTGGGGAGGAGGGGACAGGAGAGGTGACCCAAACCTGACCAACAGGGTGTTCCATCCCATCTGCCCCATGCTCAGTGTAAAAGCTGAGGGATCAAAGGGTCAGCTCCCTTTCTTCTATGGCTGACGCCCAAAGAGGACTCTGTTCATCTGCCTTTGATCCCCATCCGTGTGTTCCTGACTCCAGAGCTGGAACCCAGTTCCCATCCGTCGCTGAGTCCAGTCTGGGACTTCCCTAGTGCCTGTCGGTGATGGGACTGTCATCCTGGGAGCTTGATAGGGTTTGGTATATATTATATCTATTTCATTATTTTCTTCTTTTTGATTCTAATATTAAACTTCTTCATTGAAGTAGTTTAGTTCATTCTAAACTTCTACATCTCCTTATCTCTTCCCCTCCTCTCTTTTGGCGGGGGGGGAAAGGGCCATCTGTCAGTCTGGTTTTGGTAAATTTGGCTGAAACGACGACATAATGTTTCTGCAGTGTCTAAGGAGGACCCTGGACTGAATAAGCTGGAAGAGCTCACCTTCATAAATCTATCTTATAGACAGAGCTGACCAAGCTCATTTGACATATCCTTCCATGTGGAACAGTTCTCTCCACACAGTTCAGAGCCTGCCATCTCTGTTCTACCCTTCTTACTGCCCATGGGTGGGAGGCTGTATTTGCAAAGTCCATTGGGGTGCTCGTGGAGAGGTCAAGAGGTACAGAAAGGATCAGGAGACAAAAGCTCCTGTGTGAGGAAAGAGAGCTTAGCTGAGTCCAGGGCTACCAGCTCTAAGTAGTGCTGCTTGAGCAGGAGGGTTGGGCCAGATGTCTTCCAGAGGTCCCTTCCAACCCTAGCCATTCCGTAAAACTGGAGGCTCCCGTGCTCCAGAAGCTGCTCCTCTGTAAATTTAGCCCATGCTGGCGTTGGGAGGAGCCTGGTGCCCTACACCTCAAGTGGAGGGCTTGTTCTGTGTCACACAGTGGTCCATCAGTGGGCCAACTGGAAGAGCGTGGGGTGTGCCAGAGTGCTTGGCCACCGGGGAACCGCCACCAGTTCCCCTTTCTCTATAGGAACAGATGAAACGTGCCTTCCAAGTTGTGTGACAACTGTCCCCTTCTGGTCTTTGCTTTGAGTTGTGTCCCTCTAAGGAAGACACATACCTGGGTTTGATGACAAGTCCGACGATCAGTTTTGGGGTATTAGCTAACTATTTTCTTCATCTATCCCCCAAAACATTTTAGTATAGGATATTTAGGTCGTGGATTATCTTCACTTGCAAGTCTTAGAGCGGTCTTTGTTTTCTATGTTGGCTTCTTCCATGGAACTCTTCTTCTGGAGTAACAGTCTTCACCTCTCACTCCACGTGGTGAGTTGAATCAGACATTACTCTCTTGAGTTGGCAACAGTTTTAATTCTTGGGCTTTTCCCTCCTATCGCCAGCTTTGTGTGGCCTTTGGGACTGCAAATCATAGATTGTGGACCGTTTGTCTAAACGTGAGCTAAAGTGAGTTAAAATATGAGATTTTTATTAAAATAGGATGAAACTCACACGGACTGACTTCTGAGGCCTCTTGGTCCTGCACAAAACACACCGGTTTATATTCGAGATGGCGTAAGGAAACGCGTGCAGGACAAGTGTCAGTGTCACAACCAGGTGTGGCTTTGACAACTCCAAACTTTGCACGGAGGAACACGTTTGTTAGAGATCACTGATAGCTAAATTAAATTAGGCTAATGTGCTCTTTTGAGCATAATTGAAACGATACGACTATTTTGATTGATTTGCCTTTAACTGTCTAGTAACCCCCTCCTATTATGGCACAATCAGAGAGGCCTTCTAAAAACTGTGTTAATTTGAACTATTTTCTATTCTTTTTATAATTTAGACCAGAAGCAAGAAGCACGTTGCTGGGAGACCTCTTCCCCATGGCTTTGCCTGCAAACTGAAGATCCATCTAATGCAAAGGAGTTGTAAAGAATACTGTACCTACCACCCAACTGGAAGCACACCCTGGTCTTGTGGCCTGTTGTTCCTTTGATCTTAAAAGATCGTTCCCTAGTGTAAATTGTAAATATGTGGTTTGTAACAAATTATCTTGTCTTTTGTATCAATAAATATTAAATAATGCAGATCAGTTTTTATTTCTTGGATTTCTAAATCACTTAGGAATTAATTTTCCAGTAGTTGATGCAGTTTTGAAGTGCAGGTAATTGCGTGTGTTTGACTTGTAAATATTTATAAATAATGTGAGTTACCTTGAGTGGCTTCAAGGATGTCACCAACAGTGCAATCTTTCAGCTGTTCTCTTGGAGATGTTGAAACTCCTAAGGGGAGTTTGAAAGAAAAATATTTTTCATAGAATAGCATAATAGAATTGCCTAGGTTGGAGGGGACCTTTCAGATCATCTAGTTGAACCATCAACCCAACTCTGACAAAAACCATCTCCAAACCATGGCTCTAGGTACTATGTCAACCCGTATTTTGAACACCTCCAGGGATGGTGCCTCAACCACTTTCCTGGGCAGCCCATTCCAAGGCTTCATAACCCTTTCCATGTCAATATTTTTCCTAATATCCAACCTGAACCTCCCCTGATGCAACTTGAGGCCGTTTCCTCTTGTCCCATGGCCTGGGACTTGGGAGAAGAGACCGCCCCCCCCTGGTTACACCCTCCTTTCAGGGAGTTGGAGAGAGCCAGAAGGTCTCCCCTCAGCCTCCTTTTCTCCAGGCTGAACACCCCCAGCTCCCTCAGCCTCTCCTCACCAGACTTGTTCTCCAGACCCCTCACCAGCTCCGTTGCCCTTCTCTGGACCCGCTCCAGCCCCTCGATGTCTTTTTTGTGGTGAGGGGCCTAAAACTGGACACAGCCCTCGAGGTGGGGCCTCACCAGTGTCCCATACAGGGCGACCATCGCCTCCTGAGTCCTACTCCCCACGCTGTTCCTGACACAGGCCAGGATGCTGGTGGCCTTCTTGGCCACCTGGGCACACTGCTGGCTCCTGTTCAGCCCACAGGCCACCAACACCCCCAGGGCCTTTTCTGCCAGGCAGCTCCAGCCACTCTGCCCCCAGCCTGGAGCGCTGCAGGGGGTTGGTGGGACCCAAGGGCAGGACCCGGAACTTGGCCTTGTTCAATCTCAGATGCCAACACAGATTAGCTTTAAAAACCCAATGTTCCTAGTTGACAATGGCTTTGGTTTTGGTTCGAATCCATGCTGTTCTTGTCATAATTGTGTGAAACTCCAGGTTGAAATGTTGCAGAATTCCTTTGTTTTTCAGGTAAAGTGTAAACGGAGCTCCGTTCTCCAGCGGTGTCATGATCATTTGGTGCTCTTCAGATTTGGTATGTGATGACTTACACTCTCCTCTGCATTCTCCATAAAATGTTCAAGGTGTTCCCATGTAGCTGGAGATGGTGCTCCCCGAGAGTTACCTATTACAGCAGGTCTCGCGTAGTCATCGGAGTGAAATAAAATGAAAGCACCTCCCATCCCTTCGGGAAAATATGGTCCATTAGTTTTTCATTTGCCAGGAGCATCAGTTTTTAATATTCTTCCCTTTCCCTTTGTCTCCTGGGAATATCAATCTGCATAGATCTATTATTAATTCCACAGCAATGAGCTCATTTGCTCAACAATCTTTACTGTGGGTGGTAGAAGCAGGTCTCCCTAGGAAAGATGTAAAATCCAAATGGGCTCAAGTATCCTGTGTGTAGCACTGGGTGGTTGGTGCTGTGTTTCTTTTTGGTGGTGGTGGTGGTTGGTTGGTTGTTGGTTGGTTTTTTTTTTAAAGTATCTTTGACTCATCTGAACTCACTGTTTTTGTTAGAAGCCACGTGTTGTGGGGTTGTCCAGCATTTAAAACTTGGGAGTCTGGATGAGAATTAAAGCAATTTTGGGACCAAACCAATTTTTGGAGGTGAGAGGATGAGGAAAAAAACCTTCTCCCAAACACCAGCGTACTGTGCTGTGAATGATAGTGTGTTAAGGTATTTAAATGTTGCAGAGAAAGGAATGAGAGGGGTTTTCCATTCCTGGAAGGTTCTGCTGGAAGCTCCATTTATAACATTTGTTCCCATCAACCCTGCTCAAGTATTTTGGCTGTGAGAGCCCTGCTGAGGTGTGGGCTTTTGACCTGCAGTTCTTGTGGTTCTTGAAGGCCTGTCTCAATCCCAGGGAATATTTACCATTAACTGAACCAGAGGAAAATCCAGCCCTAACACTCTGCCAATTAGACTCAGTCATAGCTCCACAAAAGGAGGGCAGTTCCCGTAAAATCCATACAGTGACCCAATATTAGAGTCACAGAATGATATGGGGTTGGAAGGGACCACTGAAGATCATCTAGTCCAACCCCCTGCCAAAGCAGGTTCACCCAGAGCAGGTCCCACAGGGACATGTCCAGGTGGGTTTGGGATGTCTCCAGAGAAGGAGACTCCACCACCTCCCTGGGCAGCCTCTGCCAGGGCTCTGCCACCCCCACAGGAAAGAAGTTCCTCCTCATGTTTAGGTGGAACTTCCTATGTTCAAGTTTGTGCCCATTTCCTCTTGTCCTGTCCCTGGGCACCACTGAAAAGAGAGCAGCCCCATCCTCTTGACACCCTCCCTTGAAGTATTTCTAAGCATTGATCAGATCCCCCCTCAGCCTTCTCTTCTCCAGACTAAAAAGACCCAAGTCCCTCAGCCTCTCCTCATAAGAGAGATGCTCCCTCATCATCTTTGTAGCCCCATTAACTTTCAGGAAGCAAGGAGCTTCTTTCTCTTCCATCTTTGTACTGTTTGTTTTTTTTGGGGGGATGGGGTGGTGTTTTTCCAGTTCCTCCAGTGATTATAGCCGTACAGTTCCCAGTTTGTCCCGTCACTGGAAGGTCTAAAACATTTCAGGAGTTGTAAGGAGTGATAAAGGGAAAGGGGCATAAGCCATAGGGACACAACAGAACCCGAGGCTGAATTTCTCTTGCCTGTAAAAGATTTCAACTTAATTTTTATTTTTTTATCTTAGTGGCTAAAAAAGCAAAGTACTGGTCTTAAAAACTATCCCAGTTGGCTGGCTTTCTTCACTGCACAGCAGGAGGAGGCAGGTTATCCAGGTGGTTATTAAAAGTCACATTTATTCCACACGTTTGGCAGTTGAGGGCTGGTTTTACCAGGCGAGTCTTGCATTTTTTCAGTATCTTGAGTTAAAAGAATCCTCCTCTCCTGTCAGAAGCAACTTGGTCACGCTGGGATGTGGTCTGATGGTGCACAGCTCTAACTGCTTTCTCATGGGATTCAGATACTCCTAAAATAAGACTCTTCATTCCTCTGCAGATAAGCAGTTTAACTTGTTTGTAAAGGATCGTGTGATATTTTTAATTTTTTTCTGTTTAGAACTGGGTATAATCCATACACATGCTTAACTGGAGTTATCAAACCGGTGCCAAATATTTTGCAGCCTAAGGAATTAAGACTCTGAAGTGGAGTTCATGATGTTGGGCAAAGAAAGCCAAAGGACAAGGTGTGGAAAGCTCTCCCTGCTGCCCCTCAAGCTTTCCTGTGCCACAATAACCTTGTCTTTCCAGCTCAGGCTGATCGTATTTAATCTTGTTTTCTTTTTTCTTTTTTTCCTCATGAAGGAAATAAGCATAATATAACTAATCTGTAGGATTTACGGATGGGAGTTCAGCCAGCCCTGAGGATTTGTGGGCCTGAAGCCCTGTGCTGGATGATTTTACATTTATGGCATGAAAAATCAGGCTGCTTTGGGTTACTTGGCTAAATGTTGCAGGAAAATAAAAGGCACTTGGAGCAGCCCTGAGCCAAGGGAGCTCCAGTAGAAGGTAAACCAGTAGTTACTGCCTAGAGTTCCCCCCGCTGCTGGTTGTATTTCCCTCTCCCATTCACACACACTCACACACACAGGGTGGGTGGTGTGAACACTTCTGAATTGGCCAAAATTACTGGTGTGCTGGTTTTTTGGCTGTTGGTGTCTCTTCCCTTCCCTCCTTGGAGGTAAACAGGGAACGCAAGCAATTCGACCAGAACAAATAAGTCAGAAGATTGCACTTGGCTTTCAAAAATACTGTTTTGTTGGGTTTTTTTTTCAGATTAGTTAGGTGGCTCACATCATCTCACTCTGAATGAATGAATGCATGCTGTGTTGCTTTGGCATGGGTTTTTTTTTGCGTGTGTTTGCCTTTTTTTTGGCAGTTCAGCCTCCAAAGAAGCTTCTAGTGGCATGCCCCTCCACCCTAGGCTAGCATAGAGGCTGGCAAAGTGAACACAGGAGCACAAAACCCAGCCAAAATAGACTGAAAATATATTTTGAGTATGTTTTTTTTCCCAGGTTTGAGAGTGCTTCTTGCTCTTCCCCCTTTTCCTATGTACTGAGGCTCCTGAGTGCCAACCCTCTGCAGAGGATGGAAGCCACACATTCCCTTGGCCTGCTCGGTGCTGAGGACGGTGCTGCCCTGAAGGATGGTGTTCCTGTTGGTGCTTTCTATTGATTTTTTTTTTTATTTTTTTTATTTTTAATTAATTGAGGAGTGTTGTCATCTTGTTTATATCCATGGAAACTGCAGCCATGGGTTTGAAGTCCCTGAATTTATAGCTAGGCTGAACTGCTGGCACAATCACTGCCTGCTCTCTACAGGTGTGTTTGCACTTTGAGAGCCTGAGTTTACAGAAGATAGTAAATGGACTCCTTATTTTAGGAAAAATTTTTTCACTGAAAGGGTTCTCAGCCATTGGAATGGGCTGCCCAGGGAGGTGGTTGAGGCCCCATCCCTGGAGGTGTTCAAAAGACGGGTTGATGTAGTGCTGGGAGGTCTGGTTTAGTGATGGTGTTGCTTTTTGTTTGTTGTGTGGGTGTCTATTTTTGTCAGTCAGGTTGACAGTTGGACAAGATGATCTTTAAGGTCCCTTCCAACCTAGAAGATTCTGTGATTCTACTTTATAGCCAAACTGCTGTGGTCTGAGGGATACAAGGGTTAAAATTCAGTGGGTCGCATACAACCGCTTGGAGCTTCTAGCCCAAATATCAGCAAACTTAGTGCCTCTACAGGTGAAATTTGATTTCTTTTATGGCAAACAGTTCAGAGGCACACCTGAATGGGAATATATGTAGGAAAGAACGAATATTTAAGGTAGTGTCTTCCCTGAGTGATAGCCATACCAACACTGTGTGTGTAGCTAATGCAGAATAGTTGTCCTTTTGAGTCGCACGCCTTGCGTTCCTCCACCAGCTGTGTGTTCAAACTCTGTGGGGAGTGGTATATTTTCCTCCGTGCTCTGTGAGTGAAATTTTGTGTTCACAAGACATAGCTTCTGTTTTCCACTAGAGGCCAATAAAGTGTAGGAAAAGGCTGCTGCAAGGCTTTCAGCAGAAAGCCTCATCTTCCCCCCCCCTCCCCTTCCAGACCTGTTGCTCAACAGTTGCATTTCCATCTTGGTGATTATTTCTTCTTTTAGAAATGGTTCTCCCTCTAATGAAGTGGAATTCAATTGCTTAGTCTTCCTTCCAGGGTTTTGTTTCCAAAACCTTCAAGAAGTTAAAGAGTTGTCCTCTTGATTTGCTCGTAGGCATTCCTTCCACGTTTTCAATTCCTAGCTGCTAGCTCTGTAGCAGCCTCCATGGAATAAAGGGGACATCAAAAAGGTGATGGAAACTGAGAGGGTAAAACCAGTGCTTTGGTCTTTTAAGGGTTTCAGGAAATGGTATACCTTTAGCTACTATGTTTTACTGGAGATATTCCTAAATTTCAATTTCAGCTGAGGGGCAGGTCCTGTCCACACTCTTGTCATCGGTCTGCAGAGTGCCTTTGCCTCCTGACTCCTTGGGACACAGCTCAGTCCTGGGTACCAGCACTGCTCTAATCTTTAGTATCCTCTGGGCATGTTGAGTTTGGAGAAGAGGAGGCTGAGGGGAGACCTCCTTGCCCTCTACAACTATTGCTCTGGGCATGCTGAGTTTGGAGAAGAGGAGGCTGAGGGGAGACCTCCTTGCCCTCTACAACTCCCTGAGAGGAGGGTGTAGAGAGGTGGGGGGTGGCCTCTTCTCCCAAGGGAATCATGCCAGGAGCAGAGGAAATGGTCTGAAGTTGGGGCAGGGGAGGTTTAGATGAGATGTGAGGAAGAATGACTTTGCTGAGAGGGTGGTCAGGCCCTGGAAGGGCCTGCCCAGGGAGGTGGTGGAGTCACCATCCCTGGAGGGATTGAAGAACCGTGTAGAGGTGGCACTTCAGAGCATGCTCTAGTGCCCGAGATTGTTGGGTTATGTCTGTTAGTGGTTTTTTGGGTTTTTTTGTTTGTTTTTTTTCTAGCACCCGAGATTGTTGGGTTGTGTCTGTTAGTGGTTTTTTGGTTTTGTTTTTGGTTTTTTTCATGGTTGGACTCGATGATCTCAAAGGTCCCTTCCAACCATGAAGATTTGGTGATTCTGTGATGCACAGTTATTAGTGGGGTCAGGACAGCAAACGTCCTGCAAGATGAGGATGATGGTGCCAGCTCAGTGTCACAGACAGGAGAACCCATCTGGGACAACGCTTGTTGACTGTGGAACTACCCCGTGTTTTCTGGCTCAACTCAGCGAGGAATAACTCTGCCTAGGTGTTGGGTAAAGCCAGTAATGTGTTACAGCAAGGTGAAGGCACCGCTCGGTGCGTTGGCTTGAGAAAGATCATTTAGGGTTTTGTTGCTGCCCAACAAGGGTCTGGTGTGAGCAGCACATATAGATAAGCTCTCCCTGTTCCCACACGGCTGGGCCTGGTTATAGCACCGTGCTCTTGCTGCGTCCCCTAAACCTGCAAGATTTCACAGAATCATGGAATGGGTTGGGTTGGAAAGGTCCAAACAAGGACCTGTGGCTGCCCCATCCCTGGAGGGGTTCAAGCTGGATGGGGCTTGGAGCAACCCATGCTCTTGCTACGTACCCTAAATCTGCAAGATTTCACAGAATCATGGAATGGGTTGGGTTGGAAAGGTCCAAACAAGGACTAGAGAAGCTGTGGCTGCCCCATCCCTGGAGGGGTTCAAGGCCAGGCTGGATGGGGCTTGGAGCAACCTGGTGTGGTGGGAGGTGTCCCTGCCCAGGGCAGGGGGGTTGGAACTCAATGACCTTTAAGGTCCCTTCCAACTCTAACCAATCTGTGATCCTATGATTATTTACCCCTCGGTGTCACAAACACTCATAGGGTAAATATAAGGTCTTTTTCATTTCATAAAATGAAATTTCATTTCATAAAATGAAAAAGAAGTAGGAAGTGAGACTGGCCTTAAAAGATTCTGCAGGTATTTTTGCAAAATGAGCAATTTTGTGTATTACTGGTCACACAGGCTGTTTCATTTCCCTTGCTCTCCTGCTGTGCATCTTCTCATTCTCTCATAGGTGGATATCAAATAAAGTGTGGGTGGGAATCGGCGTTAATGTTAAACGCCCGGTACTTGTTCTGATCCTCTGTGTGTGAGCTCAGGTATGCCTGGGAGATTAGGACCTCATGGTACAAGGTGCTGTGCAAACGAAAAGAAGGAACTCCTATAAACCAAGCCAATGGTAATAATTCTTCATTTTTTTCCTGGCAGAATGGTGTTAGGGAGTGACTTTCTTGCTGTAACTCGAGCAGCGAGATGCGGGCGTGTAGTCTGTGATGTGAGCCCCCGGTTCCTTGGTGGCATCTCAAGGCAAGCACACCTTCCTGCTGAGCTTTGCCGTGTCAGAAATCCTCAAATGAGAAGTGGGACCTGGAGCCTTTTCCCAGCTTTTAACCCCAAGGCGATATTCCGCTTGGCAAGTGACCTGCTGTAAGATTTGGCCAGTTGGAAACTGGGAATTTGGGAAGAGCTTGGAGGGTGGCAGAGCCCTGGGGTTGGGGCAGGTGCCACAAGCCCAAGAGATGCTGAGCAGAGGCTCTCACACCACTTGTGTGTGAGCAAATGGAGGATCTTTTAAATATACTAGTAGTATACTTTATATATATATAGAGAGAGAGAGAGCAGTGTATGTATATATAGTATATAAAATATATATAGTAGTGTGTATATATATTTATATATTGGCTGGAGAACGTGTGAGCAAATGGAGGATATTTTAAATTTAGTAGTAGTAGTATACTTTAGAGATATATATATAGTAGTGTATATATATATAGTATATATAATATATATAGTAGCGTGTATATATATTTATATATTGGCTGGAGAGCTGCCTGGCAGAAAAGGACCTGGGGGTGTTGGTGGCCTGTGGGCTGAACAGGAGCCAGCAGTGTGCCCAGGTGGCCAAGAAGGCCACCAGCATCCTGGCCTGTGTCAGGAACAGCGTGGGGAGTAGGACTTTGGAGGTGATGGTACCCCTGGACTGGGCACTGGGGAGGCCTCACCTCGAGGGCTGTGTCCAGTTTTGGGCCCCTTCCCATAAAAAAAGACATTGAGGGGCTGGAGCGGGG
>NW_015090847.1:320559-476065 GCF_001431845.1 Calidris pugnax
CCTTGGAATGGGCTGCCCAGGGAAGGGGTTGAGGCACCATCCCTGGAGGTGTTCAAAAGACGGGTTGACATGGTGCTGGAGAACATGGTTTAGTGATGGTTTTTTTGGTTGATGGTTGGACTCCATGATCTTGAAGGTCCCTTCCAACCTAGATGATTCTATATATAAAGTAGTAGTAGTATATACTTTTTAGTACATTAAACTAGAGGAATGTTCAGCCCTTGTTTTCTCAGGGCAGGTATTAAATCCGGAGGCTGATTATCCCCCAGGGAAGAAATTCCTGCTCCTCCAAGCCAAGATTCCAGGTGGAGCTGGCAGCCCTTAGGTGGTGGCAGCTCTGCGTTGGGCCAAGGCAGAGATTTAGGCTGGCACCCAACCTCAGCTCCCACCTGCGTCGGGGCCCACGCCAAGCTGCTCTGCTGAGGGAAAATAACTTCTAGATGAGTGTGTGTAGTATTGTATCCTGAGCCTTTGATGCCAGCCCTAATACCCCGAGTCAGCGGGACGCCGGCGAGCCAGCAGGAATGTTTGATCTGGTCCTTGTAATTCTCTTAACTGTTTCTCCTTATATTAATTTACATTTGGGTGATTCCGCAAGAAACTATAGCAGAATTTAATAACGCTAATATTAAAAAACCAATATCAGGTCTGCATATTTCCATCTGATTAGTAGTTTTTTCTCTTGATTAAATTATGCATTTTTAATACAAGCCCTTCGTTTGTCTGCAATAACAACGGCACTGGTAGCCCTCTGTGTAGAGCGAGCACATTTCAGTGCCCCCTTCGCTGCTGCTGCTGCTGCTGGATGCAAATTTCCTTGTCTCTCAGTAATTTTTTTCCTATATCCATCAGGCTGCTTGCCTTTGCTTGCCTAGCATAAAAGGTCATTGTAAATCCTGATTATTCTTGGGAGTTGCTCACACACTTATTTCGTACACTTGATATGTTTCCTCCTCGAGCACATCAGAAATAGATTTAATCAAAAATGAAAATTTGTCTGGGAGAAACCGTTGGCGGTTCTTTTGACAAATACAGACACCCACACACCGCCCCGAGTTTAAACTGGTTTTCATTTTAGTTTGGAGAGAGCTGAAATGGAATAATGTTATTCTTCTTTTAAGACTTTCCATATTTTATTTTATTTTTTTTTTTTTTACAGGAGAGACAGATGAGATTTCACTCTTCACCTAACTATAATCCTTAAGTGATTCTCCAAAGCCAGCCCCAGCAAAGTGCAGTTAAAATGACAACGAGAAAGCTCAGGATCTCCTTGAAGTCAATAGCAAAAGGTGTGTTGAGTTCAGTGAAGCCAGGGCTTCATGCTGCCGGGGTTACTGAGTAAGAGCATCTTGTTCCTGATGCCCTCAAGGTTTATTTGGTGCATATTTTTTTTTGTGTGTGTGTGAGGTTGATTACAAGTTCAAGAAAACTTTCTTGGGAAGAGCCAACATGGGCACCTTCACCCAGTTGGCCTCTCTACAATTTCTCATCGAGGTGTTACACCAGGCCAGAGGGCTGTGCAAAATGGTGAGATCTCAGCTGGAGTTTGGTCTCTGCTCTTCCAGAGCAGAATTCCACCCATTGGGGGTGTTGGTGGACAACTGGCTGAACATGAGCCAGCCCAGGTGGCCAAGAAGGCCACCAGCATCCTGGCCTGTGTCAGGACCAGCGTGGCCAGCAGGAGCAGGGTAGTGATGGTGCCTCTGGACTGGGCACTGGTGAGGCCTCACCTCAAGGGCTGGGTTCAGTTCTGGGCCCCTCACCACAAGAAGGACATTGAGGGGCTGGAGCGTGTCCAGAGGAGAGCCACCAAGCTGGGGAGGGGTCTGGAGAACAAGTCCTACGAGGAGAGGCTGAGGGAACTGGGCATGTTGGGTTTGGAGAAGAGGAGGCTGAGGGGAGACCTCCTTGCCCTCTACAGCTCCCTGAGAGGAGGGTGTAGAGAGGTGGGGGTTGGCCTCTTCTCCCAAGGGAATGATGCCAGGAGCAGAGGAGATGGTCTGAAGTTGGGGCAGGGGAGGTTTAGATGAGATGTGAGGAAGAATGACTTTGCTGAGAGGGTGGTCAGGCCCTGGAAGGGCCTTCCCAGGGAGGTGGTGGAGTCACCATCCCTGGAGGGATTGAAGAACCGTGTAGAGGTGGCCCTTCAGGGCATGCTCTAGTGCCCGAGATTGTGGGGTTGTGTCTGTTTGTGGTGTGGGGTTTTTTGGTTTCTTTTTTTTTTTGGTGTGTTTTTTTGTTTGGGTTTTTTTTTGTTTGTTTTTTGTGGTTGGACTCAATGATCTCAAAGGTCCCTTCCAACCATGAAGATCCTGTGATTCCACTTGGGCCTAGTTGTGGCGACCACTGGCCCTGGCTCTGTTTGCCAGAGGAGGGTGATGGGGAGGTGTGATGCCTGGTGTCCCTGCCAGCACATACACACAGCCCTGCTCTCCTTTAGGGTTCCAGGTGCTGTTGGGTCTGGGTCAACGGGGCCTGTCAGTGTTTTGGGGGAGACTGGTGGAGGAGATGCTGCTAAATCCAGCCCTTCTTTCCCATCCAAGGAGGTTGTTTCCAACATAGACACTGTCCCAAGGCAAATGGAAATGATGGAGAAGGTGGACTGACTTTACTCCCTTAGCGCCTCCCCCCATTTTGGGAAACAATATGGGCTTTGCTTTCCCATTGGCTCTCCTTGCCGGTGGTTTAAAATCTCCACGCATGCAGGTTGTCTGATTAATTAGCCAATGCTAATGACTTGCTAGTCAGAGTCGAGCTGTGTCCCCATCTAAGAGCGATCTCTGCTTTTTGACGGTGATGGAGCAGCTGCCAGGGGGCTGCAGTTTGGTGTCGAGGCAGGAAAGGGAGCAGCAGTTAATTTTTGGGAGATAACTGGAATCCGCCCCGTAAGTGATGCCACGTGTTGAGCGTGTTGTCCTCTGCGTCTGCCCTTCAGTGCTGTGCCCGTGGGATCACGTGCTGTATGATTTCCTGCTGAGATTTTGCAAAAACACAGACATAATGTGGGATCCCAAACCTGGAAAAGAATCCCGGTGTAGTGGAATTTCTAAGGGGAGGGCGAGCTGGGGTTGTTCAGCCTGGAGAAGAGAAGGCTCCAGGGAGACCTTAGAGCCCCTTCCAATATCTGAAGGGAGCTCCAGGAGAGCTGGGGAGGGACTCTTTGTCAGGGAGTGCAGTGACAGGACAAGGGGCAACGGTTTTAAATTGGAAGAGGGGAGATTTAGATGAGATACCAGAAAGAAATTCTTTGCTGTGAGGGTGGTGAGACACTGGAAGAGGTTGCCCAGAGAAGCTGTGGCTGCCCCATCCCTGGAGGGGTTCAAGGCCAGGCTGGATGGGGCTTGGAGCAACCTGGTCTGGTGGGAGGTGTCCCTGCCCAGGGCAGGGGGGTTGGAACTTGATGATCTTTAAGGTCCTTCCAACTCTAACCATTCTGTGATTCTATGATATTTAACCCCAAAGAAGCTGTTTTGGCTCAGCACTGCATGCTGAGCAGAGCCAGAGCTATGACAACACACCAGTTGAAGATGGACATAGGTGATGTGCTCTCAGAGTGAACTTGGGGGCTTGGAGGGACACGGTAGGATGGACCACAGCTCCAAACTGCTGCTGGAAGCAGGAATTTGCTTCTCACTGCATCCACCTCTGCCCCGTGTGGGAAATACCTGTGTTTTTCTCCAAAGCTTTTCCAACCTTGTAGCTGTTAAGTGCAGCACTTGGTATGTTTCTTTGGTTCTTAAACCCGGCAAAATTCATCATGGTCTACAAGAATTGTAGAGAAAAGATAGGAAACCACTTTGCCCTGAAGAATATAGTTAAGATCTTTTGGCTCCAAATAACACATTGCTCCTCTCATCGCATAGTGTGTGTAGGTAGTAAAAGCTAAAATGGTTTATTTTCTAAAAATCTATAAAAAAATTCCTTATAGGATAAAATTAAAAAGCAGGTAAGAATGCAATACATTGAGAAGGAAAAAAAACAACAACTCGTGGCTGTGAAAAAAACCTGAAGAGTTATAGAAGGAGGGCTTGATCTTTGGTGCTAAACGTGCTCCTGCCCAAAGACGTGATGCTGGAGGACTTATCTGGGGCTTATACAAAAATCCCTGGTCACCAGTGTCCCCCGTGCCAGCAAGCAGGAGTTGGAGCCATGCTTTAATCGAGCCCTCAGCTAAAGAACATGTTTCTCCACTGGGGAATTTGGGGCATAAATCTGTACTCTTAACGGGTTTGAGTCTCGGGGGCAGACGTGCTCCCGTTGTGAGCGCTTTTCCTAGGGGTAGATAAAAGCCTCCCATAAATAAAGCTTTGAAATCTTCCAGGAGAGGTTAGCAATACAAATATGGGCACATGAAGCTCAGCGTAAGCAATAATTCCACAGATTTTTATTAGAAAGTAGATCTATGGGAGCAGCAATACGTGATAAATCAACGTATCTGCCTCCTTACTGGCTTTTATGATAGGCATTAGCAGTAGGGACTGTCACAGAGATCATAACTGCTTTATTTCAACTGTCTCTATAAGGCGTAGTCAAATGCAAGCACTTGTTATTGTTTTTTAAGTATAAACTCTTTTTCCCTGCCTTGAATTGATGACAAAAGTGTTCCTGGTAAACATCAAACCTGGGGGGAGGGAGGAAGGAAGCAAGCAAGCAAGCAGTGTTCTCAATTGTTTGTTTTGGTAGGGTTTTCTCAGAGACTTGGTGGCCACTGCCACGCGTTGCCCAGCTAATGCCACCTCTCCCCACCAACAGGGAGGTGTGGGGCCACGAGGACCCCCATGGACCTCTCCTTTAGGGTGCTGGAGTGAGTTCTGCTGTTGCAACGCCGCTGCCACCAGCAAAACACAGTAGTTAATCTTTCTCAGTTGTCTCCTTGGGTAAATCAGCTTATATGTAATCTGATTATGCATATAATATAGACATATAAATTAAGTAGATAATTGGTAAATAATGGCAATGCCAACAAAATGATTTAAATATAGGCTTAGAGCAGCTGTTAAAAATGTTTCTCCCTTTCTAGGGTAGGCTTTCAAAGACAATTAAAGGAGTTTTGCACTTAAACCTAGACCTATAAACGTTCATAACTGCTATTGACTTAAATACCTGTGGGAAACCAGGCCCTCAGCTCTGATTGGGAACTCCCTGGAGCCCTTTGTAAGCTTTGGGAGGAGGAGGCTGTTATGTTGGGATCAAAGCAACGTGTCCTTGCACCCTTCCTAACTGCTCGCTCAACACGTGCCGTGCAGTGGACAACCTGGTGAGGTCAATGCCAAGTAGGTGTTTTATTTTGGATTTCCATTGCAGGCAAGGCTGGAAGCAGTGTCATGTAAGATGGGAGGGGTGGCTGACACACCAGAAGGCTGTGCCACCACGCAGTGAGACCTGGACAGGCTGGAGAGCTGGGCAGAGAGGAACCTGATGAACTTCAACAAAGGCAAGTGTAGGGTGCTGCACCTGGGGTGGAATAACCCCCTGCACCAGGACAGGTTGGGGCTGACCTGCTGGAGAGCAGCTCTGAGGAGAAAGACCTGGGAGTCCTGGTGGACAACAGGATGCCCATGAGCCAGCAATGGGCCCTGGTGGCCAAGAAGGCCAATGGCATCTGGGGGGCATCAGGAAGAGGGTGAGCAGCAGGTGGAGGGAGGTCATCCTGCCCCTCTGCTCTGCCCTGGGGAGGCCCCATCTGGAGCACTGGGACCAGTTCTGGGCTCCCCAGTTCCAGAAGGACAGGGAACTGCTGGAGAGGGGACAGCAGAGGGCTACAAAGATGATGAGGGGCCTGGAGCATCTCCCTTATGAGGAGAGGCTGAGGGACTTGGGTCTTTTTAGTCTGGAGAAGGGAAGACTGAGGGAGGATCTGATCAATGCTTAGAAATACTTAAAGGGAGGGTGTCAGGAGGATGGGGCTGGTCTTTTTTCAGTGGTGCCCAGGGACAGGACAAGAGGAAATGGGCACAAACTTGAACAGAAGTTCCACCTAAACATGAGGAGGAACTTCTTTACTTTGGGGGTGTCAGAGCCCTGGCAGAGGCTGCCCAGGGAGGTGGTGGAGTCTCCTTCTCTGGAGACATTCCAAACCCTCCTGAACACGTTCCTGTGCAACCTGCTCTGGGTGGCCCTGCTCTGGCAGGGGGGTGGACTAGATGATCCCCAGAGGTCCTTTCTAACCCCATATCATTCTGTGATTCTTTAACAGTACAGAAGATGCAAGGTAGTTTTATCCACTGTTTCATCTTCTGCTGGTTCTCCTCCTCCTCTTGGCCACATCCGTGGCAATCCCACCCCTTTCCCGGTCTCCTGCCTTCCATAAAACATCCCGTGGCTGCCCTGGAGGATAATCAGCCCCATAATTGCCATCTCCCTCCTCTGCGGTGAGTCCTGCAAAACACTCCTTGGTCCATATGGTGCTGCTGATGCTATAGCAATGATGCTATGGATTAATTACAGCTGGGGGACACCAGGAAAGGGGGGGAAGGTTGCGTTGCTCTCCCACGAGGTGCGCAGTTGCGAAGCAACCTGCCACATCTGCCAGGGCTGTCTAAGGGACTATCAGCCAGTTGCTACCTCCGGTGCTCAAGAGCTGCAGGCAATTTCACAGTAATAGTTTCCTGGTTCCTTTCACGCAGGGCAGCCCTGGTGCTGAGATCCTAACTCAAATATGTAGCAGGGAACGGCCTCCTTAATAGAGGCTTTGCAGGAACAAAATAGTTTGCCTTTTTGATTTTTTTTTTTTTATTATTTTTTTTTTTTAATAAGAGGGAAGCTGAACTTGAAAGCAAAGGGAGTTTGGGTATGTGCATGTCGCAGAAGTAGGTTGAAGGCTCGTTGCAGGTGAGGGAGGGAGGAGATCGTTTTGGGATGTCTTGGGAACTTGATTTAAAGCACCTGAAAGCTTAAATGACATTGAGCACCTTCGGAAAACTTACCCGAATCCTCAGAGCAAGGGCAAGCTCTACATTTTCACGGCACCGTCGAGACGTGTACCCAGTGCCTGGAGACACCTCCTCCTGCCGCCCCGCTTCCCCCCATCCCCCTTCTCCCCCATTCCCTGCCCAAATGGAGAAAAAACCACAAACCACACAAAAACCCACTGGAGGGATGCGTTTAGCTGCCGTTATTTCCTCGGTCGTCGAGTTTCAGGGATTCAGAACAAGTAAGGCTGCCTCTCCCCATGGCTTTAATGACGTTTGACGTGAGCCACAGGGAAGGCCAGGGCTGCAACTTTATTTTCAGCTGGCTAGGCTGTAGCTCAATCTCCCCAATCCCTCTCAGCTTTGGAAATGGCTTTCCCCTATCTCTGCCTTCTACCTGGTGCCTTTGCATTGTCTGCACCAAAAGGGGAATGATACTTTTAATCTCGGAAATGCCTTTAGAGCTTTGGAGGGGATCATTTTAAAGTCAACAGTGTTTAAAGCGCGTTAATCGGGGTATTCACCATAAAGCGGTTTTATTTCTGTGTGTAACAGATAAACACAACTGCGAGAGAAGGGAAGGGAAAAGAGGGGGGAAAACAGCCGTGCTTGGAAAAGCAAACAAATTGTGAAAAGGGTGTTGTACTATTATAACACTGAACCTGGAAGCAAATACCCTCAAAGGTTTTAATGACATTTGGCTGGAAAACGGGCAAGCTTTTTGCCGGAGCACTCACCTGTGTCCTGAGTGATCCCCCAGGGCTGAAGTTTCCCACTTCTAGGAGGAGATGCAAAGAGAGAAGTTTGTAATAAAATGACAATAGGTGTTGGTTTTTTTTTTTTTTCTGGGCATACTTTTAAAAATTTAATTAAATGGGGAAACCAAGTTTCCACCTGGATCTTTACGGTGCCCATTTTGTGGTATGTGGCATATGCTTTTTTTAATTATATTTTCCCACCTAACAATTTTGGGCGTCAGTTCATGACCCAGCACTTTTCCTGGTGTTTGGAAAATCATGACTAGTCAGCCTACACTGGGAGAAGAGCATTAGCTTATTGGATAAGCTTTTAAAAACAAAAATGGTAGCTGATGCTTACCAGCCTGGCTTCTTCCTGTGCAGACACAGGGTAATGCAAAACGGGGAAGGGCAGAAGCAAACAGGACTGTTGCCTTGTAGCAGTCGGAAAAATGAAAGAAAAAATAATATTAAAAACATTTATAAATTAAGAAAAAAAGCAGGTTAGGTGGGTTCTCAGGCACAAGACTTTGACATTTGCCTCTGTTGGGCAGAAGACCTCAAATGTAAATCGTATGTCTGTTAATGGCAAGAAGTAAGTGCTATCACCCTTTGCTCAAATGAACTGGGAGGGGAAAAAAAAACAACCCAAAAAGTCAAGCCAATCATTTAAATCAGGCACTTGTTGGGCTCTTAAGGATGTACAATATGATTATAAAACAAATCAATAAGCTTTCAGACTTTCTGAATGTCATCGCAAATGATTAGGTTACGTGTATGAGTCTGAGCTCGCCCCTCGCTGGCCCCAGGGAAGCCCAACTTGTTAGGCTCTTAAGGATGTACAATATGATTATAAAACAAATCAATAAGCTTTCAGACTTTCTGAATGTCATCGCAAATGATTAGGTTACGTGTATGAGTCTGAGCTCGCCCCTCGCTGGCCCCAGGGAAGCCCAAAGTGGCCTGAACGGGGTGCACCTGGCTCAGAAATGTGCTTTTTTGTCACTATTGCTGTCCCCCAAAGGACGCTTATTAAGAGAAGAAGCAGCTAGAGCTGTAACACAGTATGCTACTATAGTGATACTCAACATTGGTAGAAATCAGCTTCTAAGAGCCACTAGGACGTGCATGAAAATGTCTTGGCTTTAGTTGGTTTCTAGTGTTTTCAGTGTTTTTTCTGTGGGTTTGGGGCTTGTAAATGGCATCCCATAATAGGTGCACTGCAGAAGGGAGCAGCTGACTTTTGGGAGGTGCTCGTCATCCCCACGTAGATGCTTAGGACCTGATGGAAGGTGATGTCTTTGTGCACACACTGCAGAAGGGAGCAGCTGACTTTGGGGAGGTGCTCGTCATCCCCACGTAGATACTTAAGCCTTAAGGGCAGTATAGAGAGATGCATCAGGAGTGGCAGGACCTGATGGAAGGTGATGTCTTTGTGCAGATATGGCTTTACCCACCTGAGTTTCCATTGCCAGGGTCCCCCGGAGCTATTCAGGCCCGTGTACAGCCAACTGGGGCAGGTTTTAGGGAGGAGGAATCTCTCTCCCTCCCATCCAGCTGCACTGTGGTGCCGAGGGGCTTCAAAGGACTGAAATGCAAAGCAACACAAAAATTAAAGAAAAAAAAATAATCACGTAATAATGCATTTACATTACCACCCTGCTCTGGGGTCCACAACAATTTTAACTTAGTCCCCGTGAGGCTACAGAGTAGTTTTGACTGTGGACGTGTTTACTTTAATATTGTAATAGCTGTGTGTAAAGTAATTGATTTGCAGTCGCTATGGCAACTAGAACCTCGTGTTTTCTAATGCTGGGGTTCAAAATGTTAACCTGAATGTTGGGTTTGGTTTTTTTTTTTTGCCATAGAGTTTGCATTCCACGCCTTTCATTTCTGGGCTGTGGATTTATTTCCTCCTTCAGCAAGAAACATTGTTCCACCTGATGAATTTGAGAACGCTTTGTCAAGACAAAAGGTTTTAATCCAACCAGCTCTTCGTGCTATGATGCTGTGCTCCCCAGCACTGGTGGCAGGGTAAATACATCCCAAATTGCAGTAAACTGTCAGAAATGTTCACTTCTGAATGGAGGCATTTTCATTATTGCCTGATCCTTTGCTTTGAACTGGTTCAGCTACAACGTTGGGAAACACCAGAATAGAAGTACCCTTGACCAAAGGGAGTAGCAGGCTTGAAACACCACCCAGTTGGCATCCTCTGTGGTTTATTAGGGCTCCCTTTGGAGAGGACCAGAGGCAGCCTCTAAATCCAGTATCTTTATGCTCCAAAGGAGGGCCTTGCTACTGGTGCTAACAGGAGGGGCTGGGAGCTGAATTTCTTTGAAAACCTGCCTTTTTCTCTCAATTCACTCACTCTGCTGGCAGTCCTGCCAGGTAAGCCCCGAAGAGCTGTGTACTTGTACCCGTTGGCTGCAAAAAGAAGTCCTTGTTCTCTGTCCTCTTTGGTACACTACTCCTGGCCTCCTGCTCTCCTTGGACAAGAAGACTAATACTCCTTCTTTGCCTCTCTTTTGAGGACTTTCTGAAACGGCCTGGTTTTTTTTTTTTTCCCTGCATTGTCTTTAGCCTTTTCTTTTTTTTTTTTTTTTTGGCCCTTTTTCATACCTTCAAGAAGCCATAGGAACAAAAAATATTTGGTAGGCAGCGTGAAATAAATACCAGGAGCTTCCTCCTTACCTATTACTGGCGTGAGACAGCCCATTCCATACCTTCAAGAAACCATAGGAAAAAAAATAATACTTGGTAGGCAGCATGAAATAAATACCAGGAGCTTCCTCCTTACCCATCCTGCTTTAGAAGGAAGACAGAATCGTAGAATTGTCTAGGTTGGAAACCTTTAAGATCATCTAGTCCAACCATCAACCTAACTCTGACAAACCCAGAAACCCACACCTCTAAACCATGTCACTGAGCGCTACGTCAACCCGTCTTTCAAACCAGTGTTGCTCTCGGCATTAAAGCCTCTTTCTCCCCACTCAATACTTCTTTTCCAAGTTTATTCCCACTTTCTAAAGACAGGGAGATGATCTTCAGCACCAGTAAGAAGTTAGGAGAGTAATCAATTAACAGAGAAGGCCTGACTCTCCAGGCAAATCTCCAGTTAAATATTTCTATGAGAAGAAAGCAAATCCCACCCTCCTGACTTCTGTGTCACTTGTGTAGCAGAACTGCTGGGGTGAGGGCAATGTTTGCTATGAAGTGGGGTTTGGGCTGATGTTCTATTTGCGAGCGTGTGCTGAGCCTTGGCAACAGTTTTGGGTGAAAGAAAGGAGGATAGATGTTTTCAATAAGCGTATGGAAACGAGGGGAGTACTGGGAAATAAAAACGAAATGCGCTAGTTTTTAATTTTGGGAGCCAAATTCTTTCAGCAGGATGAAAAGCCTGTCCTCAAACACAGAATGAAAAGTTTCACTTTGAGCCAAATAATTGTTTTGGGTAACCTGAAGGGTGTCATATGGTACTGCTCACATTTTATACATCACAAGTCCTTTGCAACTTGGAATAATTTGGAGAATTATTCTACAAGTAGAATAGATTTTGGAAAAGATTTGCTGCCATGTATGGGGGCATGGAAATAAGGAAATATGTCCTGAGGAGCTTTATACAATTTTCACCCATTGCTTTTTTCCTTGCATGAAACAATCTTTCCCTATATAACCATAGAAGAATAAGAATAATCATTTAGGTTGGAAAAGACCCTTGGGATCATCGAGTCCAACCATCAACCCCACTCTACAAAGTTCTCCCCTACACCATATCCCCCAACACCACATCTGAACGACTCTTAAACATGTCCAGGTGTTTAAGTTGCCAGGTGAGGCGACTCAACCCCCTCCCTGGGCAGCCTATTCCAGTCTCTGACCACTCTTGCTGTGAAGAATTGTTTCCTAATGTCCAGCCTAAACCTACCCTGTTGGAGCTTGAAGCCATTTCCTCTTGTTCTGTCACTAATTACCTGTGAGAAGAGACCAGCACCAACCTCTCTACAGTGTCCTTTCAAGTAGTTGTAGAGAGTGATGAGGTCTCCCCTCAGCCTCCTCTTCCTCAAACTAAACAGTCCCAATAGGCATCAAAATATTAAAGCAAGCGAGTAGTTCTAATTAAGTTGAGGCATTTGGATGTTTAGCTTCTGGTTGAGGACAGGGATGAAAGACCACAAGTGTCCACTGAGGCATTTGTTGAAGCTTGTGTAAGCACGATAAGCCAAGGCCATGAGTTTGTGATCTGTACGGTTTCTTCTCTGTGCTGCGGAGAGCCTGGCCTCCAGCAGGATCCATACTGTGAATATTTTCATATTGGTACTTGATGAGCTGATGCCCTGGGCAGGGACACCTCCCACCAGACCAGGTTGCTCCAAGCCCCATCCAGCCTGGCCTTGAACCCCTCCAGGGATGGGGCAGCCACAGCTTCTCTGGGCAACCTCTTCCAGTGTCTCACCACCCTCACAGCAAAGAATTTCTTTCTGGTATCTCATCTAAATCTTCCCTCTTCCAATTTAAAACCGTTCCCCCTTGTCCTGTCACTGCACTCCCTGACAAAGAGTCCCTCCCCAGCTCTCCTGGAGCTCCCTTCAGATATTGGAAGGCTGCTCTAAGGTCTCGCCGGAGCCTTCTCCAGGCTGAACAATCCCAGCTCTCTCAGCCTGTCCTCACAGCAGAGGTGCTCCAACCCTCTGAGCATCTTCGTGGCCCTTCCTGGAACCGTTCCACCAGGTCAATGTCCTTCCTGTGCTGAGGACTCCAGATCTGAACAAAATGCTCCAGGTGGGGTCTCACGCGCGTAGAGGGGTAGAATCATCTCCTGTGACCTGCTGGCCACATTTGTATGGTGATGTTTTTGCAGCCATCCCTAGAAGGCTGCAGGTGCCTTGGAGATACCTGGAAGAAAAGACTCAGGTGAAAGGGAATTGGAGGAAAAATATCATTAAGAAGCATGGCTAGAAGTACCCCATGGGAAGCAGTGTGGGTGTCCTAGGCTGCTGGGGACAGATCAATGGAGAAAGGTCATTTTATTTGCCGATTCTTGTCCTTTCCTGTGCTGGAGATGAGGAAGGCTGCTTCCGTGGGTCTAACGGGGCAGCAGAAAAACCTTTTAATGCCTTGGTGAGATGGTGTTTAATTTAAAGGAAAAAGTCTTTCTGGTCAGAACGGATGCATCCCTCCCTGTGGGCCAGGGTTTGGTGACGGTATCAGATGCTGCTTAAGAGGCAGGGATGTAAAAGCCATCTGTAGTCACAGATATATGACCCAGTGGTTAAGTAATGGAGTAACATGCCAACACTGCCGGCTGCTCCCTAAATGTGTAGCCAGAAAGTGTTTGATTCCATTTTTTGAATTGCTTTGCGGGTGCTAAGTGGAGCTATTACATTACTGACAATTAAGGCACTTCTCCCCCAGGCTGCTCGGGTGCTGCTCGGCCTCAACACGTAAAGCGATGCAGCCTTGTGGGGCTGGTGGGTTGACCTGTCGCAGAGGATGAGGATAATGGAAAGGGTTTTCTTTTTTTATCCTTCTGAAAAATGAGCCTTTTCAGAAATGTTGCAAAGTGGATTCTGCATCCTGGGGGGGAGGGTGCTGCACCCTCTGTAGGAAGCTTTATACGGTTGGAAGAATCATAGAAACATAGAATAGTTTGGGTTGGAAGGGACCTCCAAAGATCATCTAGTCCAACCCCCCTGCAATGAGCAGGCACATCTTCAACTGGAAGAGGTTGCTCAGAGCCCTGTCCTCCCTGACCATGAGTGTTTCCAGGGATGGGGCATCCCCCACCTCTCTGGGCAACCTCTCCCAGAGAAGCTTCTTCCTTATATCGTAGAAAGCTTCTTCCTTATATCCAGTCTAAATGTCCCCTCTTTTAGTTTGAAACCAGTACCTCTTCTTCTATCACAACAGGCCCTACTGAAGGATTGCCATCCCAGCTGGGCTTATCCCTCAGCTTCAGGTACAGTCAGACTTTTCTTCTGTCAATTCATAGCATCTGCAACACTAATTGTCACCATTTTTATTATGCTTTTTTAAAGCATCCCCTTTTCTCTAACAGGGCATAGGAGAAATAACTTGGATCCCCCAGACTTACATGTAATGAACACGGTATTCCATACATGCCTCAAAGAAATGAAAAAAAGGTCTGGGTTGAGTAACCTATGCGTAAGCAGCTTTTAATAAGGCATATTCATGTCCCAAAGTGATTCATTCTGGTCCACTGGGTAAATATATATTAAAGTAATTTTAAAAATACCTTTCTGCAGCCAATGAGCTGGAAAGGGTCAGTCCAACCATGCATTATTTTTCAATGCATACACTTATTTATGGAACTGAAGGAGGAACACAAGATCTTTCCGGTTACCTGCCTGGCCAAAGGCATCTTTAATTTCTTCCAGCACGGCCATACTGTTTGGAAGGAGGGTCAGCACTGCTCTTCCCTGGTCTTGGGATAGCTCAGGGAAGGGATCCAGATCCACCACAACAGGACCAGGACCGCATCTTGCCCTCTGGGCGACAGCTCTCACTGCGTTTGACATGAAATCCCGGGAGACCGGAGGTCTCGGAGCAAACCCAAGGGAGATGGGTGAGGCCCCCCTTGTTTTGAGGCTGTTTATTAGGATTGTGTGTGAGCACAAACCCAATTTGCCCCAATTTTCCAGCATGCAGAGCAGGACCGCAGCACCTGGAAACCTTATGGCAACCTAGCATGGTGCCTGATGAATTCAGGTGAGCTCTGTCTAGGCAACAGCTGCATGATGGTTTATCAGCATCAGGGTTAGGCTTTGATGGCTTAAATTCCAACTGGGTAACTCTTTAGGCACCTAAATTTGGTGTTGGATGGGGACAAAATATGGGCAGAACCTCTATTTTTTGAAGGTGTGTGGCGGGGATGTTGGAGTCAGTAGCAGAGGTGTGATTAACCTTGGATTCATTCACATGTTTTTTAGATTGATTTTCATTTTGCAACAGTAAATCATAAAACATCTGGGACAGTTTGACATACACGTGCAGGCAGCAATTAGTCCAGATATTATCTAGCCTGGGGGCAAGGGAGGAGGGAGGGATTTTGTGCCAAGGCCTCGACCGTTCGTGGATTGCTTTATCTTTATTGAACATGTGTGGGCTTAGCACCTAGGAGTGGAGGCAGAACAGCAGAAATGCCCCTTTTCCACTCCAAGCACCTAAAGAACAGAAGCAATTAGTCATTTGCATCCTCTGTAGAAAAAAGAACATTTAAAAAATATATCCCGAGCAGGAATTTGCATGTGTGCCATATTCCATCATTAACGTATCTCCAGCCAGAGTACTTTATAAGTATGCACAGATGGTTCTTGTTCCTGGTTAAGATTTACAATTCGGTGGTTCGTATTTTTAAATAAAACTTCAAGTGCTAAATAAAGAAAATGTCACAACTCTTTTAACAATGGAAAAAAGGTCTAGTTCAAAGGCACAGCTGTGGGACATCGTGGGAGTAGAATAAAACAGGAGGACTTTCCCCGGAGGAGCTGGATATCGTATATTTAAACCATTATTTTTGCCCTTATAAAGAGAAGTCTCTGGGCCTGATGTTGCCTTACGGAGCACTTCTGCCCCCTCAGATGGCAGAGGGGCTGGGGGCCGGGGGTTGCTTTGCATCTGTTGCCTCCCCTGGGTGCTGGTGGGCAGTTTATGAGGGCAGCCAGAAGCTCAAAGAGGGTTGGGACTGTGGGGCTGCAGCTTCCAGAGTGGAGAGAGACATTCTGTTCTGAAGAATCTGCTGTCAGGTGGTGGTTATATCCAGGTTTGTGTGTATATATGTGAGTATAAATTTAAAAATATAAATAATATACCCACCAGCACACATGAGTGATGACAGATAGTGTTAAGGGTGATAATAATTATGCACCATTTCCTTTTATCTGCGTTTTTACCCGCTTATTGCAGTGAAATGGACATTAAACAGTTCCAGTCTGTGCCTCCCTTCATACCCACAGCTAGGAGGGAAACCTTCATTTTAGTTATTTTCAAAGCAAAATATTAGTGGGTTAGTGGGTTAAAATTAAGGGAAAAAACCCCAGACACCAAATGAAGCAGTGATTTAAAGCGAGTGAAGTTCTTTGTGTTGTGTATTTGAATATTTTTAATTTTATTCTGAAGAATCTGCTCTCAGGCGGTTGTTATATCCAGGTTTGTGTGTATATATGTGAATATAAATTTAAAAATATAAATAATATACCCACCAGCACACATGAGTGATGACAGATAGTGTTAAGGGTGATAATAATTATGCACCATTTCCTTTTATCTGCGTTTTTACCCGCTTATTGCAGTGAAATGGACATTAAACAGTTCCAGTCTGTGCCTCCCTTCATACCCACAGCTAGGAGGGAAACCTTCATTTTAGTTATTTTCAAAGCAAAATATTAGTGGGTTAGTGGGTTAAAATTAAGGGAAAAAACCCCAGACACCAAAGTTTGGTCTCTTCCCAGTGGTGCTTTCTATTTGCCTACCAATGCAGGAGGCAGGGAGCAACGTGGATGTGCTGAGCACACCTGGCCCAAGGCCTTGCTTGCTCTATCACTGAAAGGCACTTGAGCAGCCTTCTTGCCTACCCGTACAGGAGGCAGGGAGCAAGGTGGATGTGCTGAGCACATCCCTTGCTTGTTCTATCACTGAAAGGCACTTGAGCAGCCTTCACCAACTCTTGCTTTTCTCAGCACCTGTAAAAGCAGCACTAACCAATCCTTGGCTATGGAAACCTGCAGCAAGGCAAACACCTGGTGACAAACTTTTAACTTGGTTTTTTTTTTTTTTTAAGTGTTTGATATGCTGGCTTTGTTTTTCCACATTGACATGCTGCTCTGTCTTTTTCCCTCTCTTTGATATTTTTTCTTCTTTTCATGTACTGGGGCAGATGCAGGGGTAAGTGGATAATGTTTTTTGGTCTGTGTTCATCCCCTTCTGGTCAATGCCCTGCATTTGCAGGATGCAACATGCAGAGCTGGGGAACAGCTGGCATCTTGTGACAGCTGGGGGAATGCCTAGCTTCTTGCTTTTAGTGTGATTATTTGTCCTGAAAAAGATACTGTTGTGTAAATATGGGGGTCTTTTAAAAGAGGTAGGGCCAAGAGGACGAGGTCTGTATTGAGCCCCTGTGAAGCTGCTCCTGCAATAACGCCTTGCATTTTCCATGATTGTCCTTTAAAATGAAAGATGTGCGAGGTCCCCAGAAGCTCTGCCAGTTCAGCTTGACAAAGAGTTTTTTTTTGTTTGTTTGTTTTTTAGTGTTTGACATGCTGGCTTTGTTTTTCCACATTGACATGCTGCTCTGTCTTTTTCCCTCTCTTTGATATTTTTTCTTCTTTTCATGTACTGGGGCAGATGCAGGGGTAAGTGGATAATGTTTTTTGGTCTGTGTTCATCCCCTTCTGGTCAATGCCCTGCATTTGCAGGATGCAACATGCAGAGCTGGGGAACAGCTGGCATCTTGTGACAGCTGGGGGAATGCCTAGCTTCTTGCTTTTAGTGTGATTATTTGTCCTGAAAAAGATACTGTTGTGTAAATATGGGGGTCTTTTAAAAGAGGTAGGGCCAAGAGGACGAGGTCTGTATTGAGCCCCTGTGAAGCTGCTCCTGCAATAACGCAATAATTTCCATGATTGTCCTTTAAAATGAAAGATGTGCGAGGTCCCCAGAAGCTCTGCCAGTTCAGCTTGACAAAGAGCAAACTGAGAAGTGATTTGATCAAAGACTGAATGTAGCCATGTTTTCTTTAGCTGAAGAGCTCTTCAGTGGAGCACGTAAAGGTGTGACGGGACTTGAAGGCTGAAAGCTGAAGGCTACAAAACAAAGGGCAGATTTAATAATGAGGGAATTAACTGTTGAAACAGCTCACGGAGAGTTGTGGTGCGTGTCCTTTTGCCTTAAGCCTTCACACAAAGCTGTATACCTCTCTCTAAAATGGGTGTGATGACTCAGACTAAAAGTTTCCAGCTCAGCTCCAGGCATAGCTGGGTAAAAAGTTCCCTGCTTGACATTTATGACCTTTAAATTTCTTCCTAGCTGAGCTTTAGTTCGAGATGCGGATGAGGAGAAATTGCAACATTTCCTTTTAATCTAATACTGTGAAATGCTTTCAGAAGTCCTTTGCAATCGATTGCTAATTATTTTTGTGTAGTTCCTGATGGTTTCTCTTCATGATTTGAGCTGTGCTGAGCTGACTGAGGTCCAGGGAAGTCAAGCTACATTGAACTTAGCAACTCCTATCCTGTTTCTGGATTTGCTCTCCTTTACACTTTTAAATTGCCAGCTGATAGCAGATGCCCTATTAAACAGCTGCTGGACTGTCAGAAAATTCTTATTTTATTCACTTCCATAAATTGACCCTCTTTTTTTTAACCGTGCTCATCAGACGTATTTCACATCCAAAGTGAAGTTCATTCGCAGTAGTGATGATGCCGAACAACTCATTTTCAAGGCACTGAGACTTGCTTAGTTGTCAGGAAGAATCTTTTGATCGTTTCCCATCTCTCAAAAATGATTAATTTAATGATGATTAATTTAAATAAGTCGCACCTTCAGGAGATGTCCCTCAGCCCAGGCCTAGGGCCATTCCTCCACAAACCGCGGAGGGATCTCTGCTCTGGTGCCTGGAGCTCCTTCTCCCTTTCCTCCATTTTCTGTCACCTTAATGCTTGCAGGGCTGCTTTTCACACTTTTTCCCCTCACTCCTTGCTGGTTGCAGCTTTTTACCCTTTCTTGAATGCGTTTCTTCCTGAGGCACTGCCAAGGGGCTGTGGTGGAACCTTCTGGGCCCTGCCTCTCCTCACACAGGTGCCGGCCATCAACACCTCACACAGGTGCTGGCCATCAGCACCTCGTCACACACTCCGCCCCGCCCTGCAAGGCCAGCACCAGCCCAGCACTTCTCCGGGTTGTTTTGGCCAAAGATGTCCTCCAGGAGCAAGGCTTCTCCTTCAAGCTGCCTTTTTTCAGGCGGCTTGTCCCCAGGATTCACCGGCAGCCATTGTGTGGAGGCCGGGCGCCGCTTTGCCTGAGGCGACAGAGGAGGGAAACGTCTGCTCATCTTTCTCTCCAAAGCTGGACCTCAGACTGTGAGTTATCATTGATTTTTTTTGTTTTTTAATGGCTTAATTATTTGTATTTTGGTGTCTTTTTTGCTTTTGAGTGATCTCTTCCTCATCTGGTCAAACTGGTGGTTTAGGAAAGACAAAAAGGAAAAGGCATGCAGCTCCCGAGCACGGCCTGGGATTTATTTTAGGCCTGCAGTGCTGGGGAGGGCTTACGTTTTCAGCTATTTCTGCTAGTTTTATAACTGCAATTCGGGCATCTCCTACAAACAGTATCCCTAAAAGCTATGTGCAGTCAGGTTTTATTTCATTTTTATTTCTCTGATGTCGGGTTTGGGCCTCGTAGTGGCTTGGCATTTCTGTATCTTAATCTTCGCAGTTTGCTAGCAAGGAAAGAGAGATATGTACAAATACTGGAAAAAGACACATCATGGTTTTTCATGTAATAGGAAGAGGAGCACTGTGTCCCATCTTTGTTGGTGAAGGGCTCTCATTCATCTCTGGACACCGTCCTCCAGGAGTAACTGCAGTTTTTCCTTTCTCCCTGCCTGTGTTTTACCCATGTTTCTGTAAGGGCTGGAAGAAATTTTTTTTTAGCAGAAGGGGAGTGATTCTACCCCACAAAATTATTTGTTTGGTTAGAGGCTTTCAAGAATGCAGAGAAGAATTAAAACAGGTGTACTGCTGTGAATGGCAGAGGGGAGGGAAGTGCCTTGAGGGCACATTGAATAGGCTATGGGAGCTCGGGCATGCTCCAAGCCATCTCAAAAAACCCCACACAGTAATTGTCTTGCCCTAACTCCCTTTCCCCAGTGAGCAAGCAGCAGCCACTGGAACAAATACTCAATAGAAACGCAGTGGGTGATGTTCATTTTTCTGATCCACATTGAGAGGAGCCCAGGAATTGCGAGTTTTGCCACAAACAGAGGGTTTCAACTGAACAAAAGCAAGCTGCAGATAAAATCGGGCAGTTGAAGTTGTGTTGCCTTTTGCAAGGTGATGTTTACTCTGTATTTTGCCACCTGATGGCGTGGTCTGGGTATGGGAAGGAGCCATACGTGATCCACCCAGCCCTTGTGTGTGCCTAATGTTTGTCATGGTCTTTGCATATGTGTTCAAAACCTGCGTCTGGTTTATATAGCTACAATACAACTTGATTTCCCCCAGGATTCCCTCATCTCTGATTTGTCTGTGCATCTCCATTCCATAGTAAGCATTTGCACTGTGGCTTTGCAGTACTGCTCTGTGCACGTGTAGCGTTCAGTACAGCAAGGCTACGTAAAAGTCAGCCGTTTGTAATCATGGTGGTCGTTGATCAAGATTTTCAGCACTCAGAATCTCTGTGTTACCTTCATTTTCAGACAGAATTCTCGGTGGAGAAAACCAGGGCGGTTATTTAGGTGCCTGAGTACAAAGTTATCTTTAAGCACTGAGCTTTGCCAGTGTTGTCTGCCGTAGACAGTGCACTGAGCTGCACCCATGGCTAATTGTGTAATAAATCAGTGCAAATTGCACAGTGTTGTGGTGCTCTGGAGTGGCCTTTGCAAACCTGCATCCTCTGCTCACCGAGCAGCCGCTGCCCCTGTGTGAACCCGCTGTCCTGCTGCTCCTGGACACGGCAGCTAAAGTCGGTTACAGGCAGATAGGAAAAAGTGTTTGCTAGTGGACTGATGAACCAAGGATCCCTGGGGTTTAAGAGCATTAATCCTCTTGATTTCAATAGCAGCAAAGCTTTTTAATTGCTTAGATGGTCTTCCAAACATCCCCTAAGGAAAGAGCTAGTCTTCCCCTGTTCTGAGGTTGGCCGTCTCTCTTGGAAGAGATGGAGCTCATGGGAACTAGAGGTAAGGACCGGACTGGAGCTCGAGTAAAATTGTCCAAAATTGTCCAGTCCACTGACACCTCTTCCCCTTACTGTGGTGGAGTATGTTGCACTGACACCTCTTCCCCTTACTGTGGTGGAAAAACCTCTAGGAAGGGATGAAACACATTCCTCCTATAAATGGCACCTGTGTCTCGCCAAGCCCTAATGGCTTCAGGGCAATGTGTGCTGACCTCGTCTCGTATCAGGACCTGTTGCTAGGATGGAGATGGTGTGTTGCAACACACTTGCAGTTAGGCTTCATTTGCACATAATTTAGCAAAGCTGTTCTGGTTTTCCTTATTTATTTGTGAAGGGCAGATCTTCCCTGCTGGGTTGTCAATTGGCGGGCATCTCGAGGTGTTTCCATGCTTGCATGGTGATCAGAGGGAAAAAGGAGAAGAGGGATTGCAGCAATGGCTGCCTGTCAGTCCTGGCAGATACAGTCCTTGGTGTGTAATGTATAAAGACCATTTTATATTATAAATCACTGCAGGGACAGGCACGTCTGTCACAAAGATGCTGAACAAACAGGGAGCAAAAACCTGGCTGTTGTCCTAGCCAGGTTACGTATGTAACCTGAAGTCTGTGTGCACTGCTCCTTGTGTTGGTGCCAACCAGAACAGTTTTCCCACCCCATGTAGATTTTCTGAGTTTCAGAGAATTTCCTAAACAGAGCCAAATTCTGTCCTGAGACTACAAAAGTCAAAAGGAAACTTTTATGTTTCTTTTAAATCAAATTATATACTTTCTTTGATAAATTTAAAATTTTACATTGTGCTTTGGACATTTCATTTTTTAACTAATGTTTTTTATTGTAAATTCAAGTTTCAAACCAGATGAAATTCAAAGATTTCATTTCAAGAGGCTCAAAATATCTTGCTCCCTTCTGATTTCTTTTTTGCAATCAGAAATTCATCACAAATGACACTTTCATACAAACGGCTTTAATTTGACAAAGTATTTGCCTTCTGATGAAAACCCATTTTGATAGAAAATCTCCAGACAGTGTCAGTAGCAAGAACTCTTGGCTTCTGTAGCTTAAATATTGTTAGTATATCAGTAACTCAAGTGTTATGGGGGTTTTTTTTTTTGGTTCAAAGTGAAGAAAATCCAAAGCTGTAAAAGCTGTTTTAATTTTGTCTGCACATGGCTCTGCCCTGTTTGTTCCTTCTGGGAGTAAGTATATATTTTGTGTGTGTGTTTTGTTTAGGATTTTATATAAGGACAGGAAAAAATATGTTAGAGGGTGACTTGTGAACAAGAATGCTGGAGAAACACTGTTTCTCCATGAGTCTCAGACTGAAGCGTAACCTGATTTATTAGAGTTTTTCCTTATTTGTAACAAATGTTTTTCTATTGCCCCTATTAGTTGGTGACACCGTTTCTGTGGTAAATGAAGTGACATGTGAAGGTAATGATGACAAGGGGCTGATAATGGATGGTGAGGGGAAAGGGGGGGGCTCAGTGCAACAACATGCCCTGCTGAGGTTGATCCAAGGACACCTATCAATCAACGCGGTGACAGCAGTCAGGGGAATTTAATTGGAGATTCATTGAACCCTTAATGATGTGACAAAGAAAAATAAGGAGGCTAAAAAAGGCTTCTGGGCTTTTCTTCCCCCTCATTCTAGGGGTTCTCAGAAGGAGAAGGGGGCGGTGGGATTGCCAAAGGCACCTCTTGTCATTGCGTCTGTAAGAGGCAATCATCACGCTTTGAAAGGGAGCAAAGTGTTTGGAGCTGCGTATATGTATATATTTCATTGCTTCAGTGCCGAAAAGGGCTTGTCAAAGACCTTCTCTTTAACTCAAGTGGCAGCCCTACCTGCCTCTTGATCGTAATTTGAAGTATTAAAAGAAATGCTAACAAGGTACGTGTGCCTTGCATGACAATGGGGTAAAGCCGCGTAGTGGCTTGGGCAGTATTCCCCACAGGCAGCTTTATTCGAACCCCCCCATTCTCCTCATCTTGTTTTATCACCAACAAACACGACGAGTTACATTGGGAAGCGTGCAATCTGTTGGAACTCAAGAGCTGAGTTAGGTGGCTTGTAAATGACAGAATAGATAAAATGCAACTTTTTTTTCTGAGCTGCCTTTCAAAATTAGCAGGGGTGCTTAGCGCATATGGATAGCTTCTCTTGTTTAGCTTTTGCATACATTTCCATAAATAATACATTCATATGATATTAGTGGCAATGCCCACTATGTGGAGGGGACTCTCTGCAGATGCAGGGAATCTGTTCTTTTTTTTTTTTTTTCCTGTCTTTCTTTGAACATGCCATGTAAAAGCTTGCTTTTCTGGTTGGGAGGACTCTGCTGGGAAAAGACTTAACTGCACTTGAGATCTTATTCATCTTTTTCCTTGATTGGAAAATCCATCCCTTGCCCTGTTTTGCTTTGGCTTGCTTAGTTCAGTGTTGAGACTGGGTAAAGTGACAGTGAACGGTGAGTTTCATCGGAGAATGGTGAATTTTATCTACATCTTTAAGTTCTCTTTTTTTCTGTTCTGGTCCTACCAAATGAGACTAAGCCATGTGCTTGTATCCTAACCCGGTTCAGTGAAAGTCCTGAAGTACAACAACAGCTCCTGCAGACACATGTAAACATTTGGGTTTCTAAATAGCTAAATACCTCAATATTTGGGTGTCTAAAGAGCTAAATATTTAAGTATTGTGGCCACAAGCCTAGCCCCTGGGCAGATATAGCCATTAATGTGATGGTCAGAATTTGTTTTGGCCAAATCTATAAAGAAGTGGGCAAAATTATAATGAAAAGTTTACTTCCCCCCTCCCCTCCTGCTGTGAGCTGAGAAAGGCTGATAGGAACTGATCTGGATGTAGAGTGTATGATAACATTCAGCATGAGATGGGATTCAGTAATCCTCACCTTATCTCTTCTGATTTCTCAGGCTGGTGGTGTGGGTCAATAATTAAAGTGGTTAGCAAGGTGCGGTGCCACCCTGACCTCTGGGGTACCAGTTGCCATTAAGAATAATGCAGTCAGACAATACAAGGTTTTAGCACCACATTAATACAGACAGAGATGAGAAAAGGGGTATAAAAGGGGTATAAAGCTAAAGGGATAAGCCAAACCCCTTGGTGTCATCTGGGTGTCATCCTTTCACGCTGATCTCTCTGTTCGTGCCCATTATTCTCATCAGTCCCATTATTCTCTTCTCTTTATAGGCAGCAAACCCCTTGGTGTCATCTGGGTGTCATCCTTTCACACTGATCTCTCTGTTCATGCCGAGTCCCATTATTCTCTTCTCTTTATAGGCAGGGATATTTGTTTAATTATGCTGTGGGATGGGAGCAGGGAGGAAGAACGGATTTGGGTCTAGCTACCCTTTTTTGGCTCTTCTGTATTTGTATTTGCTTAGCAGAAATCAGTACTCCTGGTGTAAAGTGATAGTATCCCCACTCCCCAGCTTCCCTGGGCCTGCCCTAAAGCCCACGGACACCTGCGAGGTGTAATACTTGAAAAGTCTACATTAGAGCCTGCATTTTATTCCCAGGCATAAAAATAACAGGTGGAGGGATTTTTAAATGCTTTCAACGCTGCCCAAACTCTGCTGTTTCTCAATTCAGGTGGTGTTTTGCCACCAATTTTGGTGGCTGCTGGGCTTAGAGCCCGAAGTCAGCCCTGTGCCAGTATCCTCTGCTGTCCGTGTTCCCCAGTTCTGCAAAATCATAGAATCATACAATCATTCAGGTTGGAAGAGACCCTTGGGATCATCAAGTCCAACCATCTCCCCTACTCTACAAAGTTCTCCCCTACACCATATCCCTCAGTACCCCATCTAAACGTCCCTTAAACACATCCAGGGATGGTGACTCCACCACCTCCCTGGGCAGCCTATTCCAGTCTCTGACCACTCTTTCTGTGAAAAATTCCTTCCTAATGTCCAGTCTAAACCTACCCTGTTGGAGCTTGAAGCCATTCCCTCTTGTTCTGTTGTTAATTACCTGTGAGAAGAGACCAGCACCATCCTCTCTACATGCCTCTAAAATGCCTTGGACCTCTCAGAATGCAGGGGTGGAAAGGGAAATTTTCTGTCAGATAATAATGTGTATGTATATGAAAAATTATTGCTGTTAGAACTGGAGATGGAGATCTTTGTCCTGCCTGGGAAAGGGTTTCACAGCAGTGTTCTCCGTGAGCACAACCCACGTGGAGAGGCCTCCTTCAGGGTTTCATTTTGACTTTGGGACCACGCAAGCTGTTGACTGTTACCTGCCCAAATAGTCTTACCACCCATGCGTAATCCAACCAACCTCTAGCAAACGTATGTATGGTCATTTTTGTGTTGTAAAGGACTGATCCTTTTCCCCCTCTCCATATTTTCATGAACGCATAGCAGACTCCCTTTCATTTGACTTAACAGCCTTTTTGTGCCCCTATTGAAATTATTTCCCTCCTCTCATTGCATTCTTAGTTTGGCAGTGCTTCCTACTGCCAGCACATGTTCTTCTGCATTTAACATCTGCCCTTGCAATGGGATTAGTCTTTTATATGCATTTGGCCTC
The DNA here is from genome assembly GCF_001431845.1 of Calidris pugnax. Lineage (NCBI taxonomy): Eukaryota > Metazoa > Chordata > Aves > Charadriiformes > Scolopacidae > Calidris > Calidris pugnax. The sequence continues at coordinate 345,670 of NW_015090847.1, forward strand.
GGATAGATTTGTGAGAGGAGATTTTTGGGTATTACAGGATGTTTAGGGCCACACAGGGTTGTGCAGTGTACAGGAGGAGCTTCTTAGCAAGGAACTGATGTTAATCCGTGCTACAAGTTGTATGCGCTTCATCTGCTTTTATTAGCTCTCAGAAACCCAGATTGGGACTAATCTTAAAACTGCTTTTTTGGAAAGGATACTTGTCCTGGCTCCTTGATTGTCCCTGTAGCTTTGCCCTTTGGGGCAGCCCAGCTGATGCATTTTTTGCTTATGGTTGATTTTACGGCCATAACCTAGATGTGACCACTGGCTCCACAGCTGGCCTTGGGTGTATTTACCCCCCCTGTATTTGTACTGCAGGAAATGTGCACAAAGATCGGGGGAAATCATCTGGCTGGGAAAGGTAACCCCAAACATATTTATTTCAGAAATGGCTTTGCCCCAGAGCTCCTTTTCCCAACAATCCTGCAAACTTAGGAGGAACGAGGATCCTCTTCCCTTCTTTGCCATTTTGCGCGATCTCTAGTTAATTTGATCTCTATCTGAGAGCACCAGGGAGAGAACATCTATTAAACAATAAAATAGACTGATTGTGATGTATTTTCAACTGCTTTGGGGGAATTCTACAAAATTAAGTATCAGAATTGTTTTTCTTATTGGCAACTATTGATCTTTGGCTGTGCCAGTTTCTCTCATTAACACTTTTATTACCTTGTCAATCACAGCACAACCTGCGCTAACCAGGGGCTAAAAGGATTTACTGTTATTAACAAAACTGTCTGGTGCCTCAGAGCAATAAAACCAGCTGAAACCACTGGGGGAGGGAGAAGTCTGCGGAGATTTTTGGTAGCATTTTAGTCTGGAGACTGTGATTCAGAGGAAAAAAATAAAAAATCCATAAAACAGGAGCTGGTTTCTCAGCCAATGCAAATGATCGAAACATGCAAGAAGCATCAGAGCCATGGGGCCATCTGTCTGCAAGCAAAGGTCTGGCCAGATATTCTGGGTAATAGCTAAAAATAGAGTAATACTAAAAATGCTGTTTGTGGACCAGAAGCCTGGTACACGAGGAAGTCTGCAAACCCGGAGTTAGTCGATGCCTGCCCAAGTCAACACGTGGTTCAAGGGCCACAACTAGTTTCCACAGCCTGGGAGTGTGGTTTAGGGTCTCAGTAACTTTGTAAACCAGTCCCTTTAGGCACGTGTCTCTTCACAGGCTGAAAAAAGGTATTTTAGGCTTTTGTGAGTCACAAAAAGGGCTGGCTATGCGTAACCATGGGAATGGCTGTTGGCAGGGGTTGGGGGTGCACTGTAATGAAGTTGGGGACATCTGATATGCACAGGATAACACGATGACAGCAAATGAGGTCGTGAGCTTTCTTCTGGCACCCTTCAGTAATAAGAATAAAAAAAAATAATTACCTATTTCTTCTCAAAAGCATCCCAAAGTTGGCAGTTTGAAGGTCTTGGTCCTTGGTGTGATGGGAAGCATAATTCTGTTTTTTTTTGGTTTTTTTTGTTTTTTCGTAAAAAGAAGAGGTCTTGCTTTTGACAGTGTCTTTGGAAGAGAGTGGGTTTCTCTTTCATTGCTGTTATGGTAATATAGTCTAGAATTTTTGTCATTTGTCCTAACCTCCAAGGTCACCTAGACACTTCAGGGATGTGAGGCTGCTCACTGGAATAAGGAAGCAATTGACAAAAGGCCCAAGATGGGTGAAGACAGCCATTAAAATCCTGCTCTGGCTCTAAATATAGCAACCTTTCCATGCCAGTCTCCTGTAATTTGCATGTTGAATTAGCATCTCATTAATATCTTATTAGGGACACTGGAAACCTAATGACAAAAACAAACGCAGCATGTGCAAAGAAGAATAATGGGAGGAACGAACTGAATAAAAGAGCTTTTTTCCCCCCCTTGTGAGTATTCAAATGAAAACCCAGTGGCACTCTGTCAACTCGGTTGTGGTTCCTGACCACCTTGGTGTCAGCAGCATGAGGAGGCTGGAGGTGTCCCCAGGACACAGATGAGGCCAAGAGATAAAGCCCCAAAGGATGTCAACAGACCCCCAGCAGCTGATCTACCCTGTCAGTGCACTGATTTATGTGCAAGTTCCATTTTAGTGGAGGCTCCCCAAACTATGCCAGCCCCCCAGGATTTTGAGAAGTTAAGTGTTGGGATCGGAGGTCCTGAGCTGCTGGTTTTGGAACCAAGTCATCCCAAAAGATGAAGAGTAAGAGAGGAAATTGATTGTGCTTTTCAGGGATCCAAACAGAGTTCAGCTTAGTTGAGGAATTTCTCTCTCTTAGCTCACCTCTACCTAATTTTCTGAGTTTGCAGCGACAAGCCCAGCCACCACAGCTCATATCAGCTCTCCCCAAATGACTGAATGCTTCAGCGTGCACAGTCCTGTCGCTGATTTTGCTCTTAAACTGCTCCAGTAATAAGGTACCAATAACTCCCTCTAGAAGCATATTGCAGCTGCAGAACTCATAGCATAGCATTAGCACCTTTCCCTTCCATCGTCCCAGGGGATGGAAACACCAGGCAAAGGGAGCAGCTTACTGCCAGCAGCCCTTCACATTTTTGGTGGAAAACAGACTCTTTCTGGATAAAAAAAAGTGAAGTGGGTTCAAAGCATGTGGTCCACGCGTTCTGCACGCTGCAGTAGGGAAATGCTGCTGGTACCTGTACGGTGACTCTTGAAGTCAGAGACCATCTAGTAGAGAAAAGGGACTCTGGAAAATGAAAAACTTAAAAGCTGAAGCTGGGAAGTTTAAGGGAGAGGCATGGTAGGAAAACTGTGTGCATCAAAGGGTGAAGCACAGGGTTCTATAGACCACAGGTGGGCTTTGCTATAAGGGCAGGATCAGGCCATGGACCAGGTGAGGGAAGGGATGCGAGTCCTCCTTGGTCTGTAACTAGCAGTGCGTGGCATGTGGGCTGAAACCTGGATATGGGTAGGTTGTGATTAGAAATCCAGCACATGAAAGTGAAATCAAACAGTCGTAAATCAGGGAACACATGAAAACAATCCTTTGGGGACTCCAGAGAGCTGTTTCCTCATCAGATTTAGCTGTAATGTATTGGATTACATTTTAAAAAAAAAACCATCACCGGTAATGCAAACCATGCAGAGCATGGAAATGCTCTTCAGTTCCTCTTTATAAGCGTGTTACAAGAAATAATTTGGGTCTGTATTTATGCGGACTGGTGAGTTCCTGGGTGCAGGCATTGTACAGCCATAAATGAGTTAGTCTAAACCTGTTTTACAGCCTTACGCTGGAAGAAGCAGAAGAAATTATGTACTCCACTAGCTCCCTGACCTAGTGCGTGAAGCTGAACTGGTGGTGGAGCTCTCCTTGTGTCCCCCAAACCATCACTTAGGTCCAGTGCCAACTCTCGCTGTTGTCCCAGAAAACCCTCCAGCTGTCGTTCCACAGAGAAGAGATGGCAAAAAAAGAGAGGGTGCTTGGTAGAGCGCGCAAAGGTTTGCGACCCCTGTGTTGTGCTGCTTGGGGGCATACTTCAGTGCTTATGGTGCTTGGCATCATCGCTCCATCTCGCCTAGTGCCTCCAAGGCATGGGATCAAGACAGATGATAGTTTGGTAATGAGTAATGGGCATGTACTGTGGTGGGGTTATCACATTTTCTGCACGCTGCCATTGCACAGCACCCTAGAGTCCCTCCGTGTCAGGGAAAACTTGGGTTTTTTCTTGCTCTGAATCACCTTGTAGGTAAGTTCCTCTCTCTGCAGAGGCTGTGAAGCCTCAAGAGACAAGGTTCCTCCAGAGCACCAAAGCCTCACCCTTGTGTATATACCCAAGCATAGGAAACCTGCTCACTTAAAACTCTGATCCCCCTGTAATAGGACAGCTGTACGCTGGAGGTTGCTAGTCAGCCTTCGCCGTTTTCCAGGTAGATGAGTAGATTATTTCAGTCAATCACTAATTCATCCATAGATCTTGATCTTTCCTGGCTGGATTTTTAAGACGGCGTGACCCAAACCCTGAAGAGGCTCCGCTGTCACTCACAGCCCTACCTTTCCCCATGCAAGCAAACTCCTAAATGCATCAGCACGTTGGCTGTTGGCATCTGTCTCTCCACAACTCTTCTTTACAAAGGTGAAGGGATCGATCCTTTAAGCTGGGGTTCACTAATTGTATTCATTTATTCAGGCACTGCCCTGCTGCATGCTCTAAAAGAGCAGAGCTGTCTTTCCAAATGTATTTTTCAAAGCTCTTTAACAACTTAAGAGCCGCGCTCTGCAGGGGAGGGTGGGTGAGTCTATCATTTAGAAACACAGAGGAACGAGGGCGCGGTGATTTTTCTTGCTCAAGTGGCATCATACGAGGTCAGGGCAAGATGGATGAACGCTATACGCTGTCTTGGTGCATTGAATATGCAGAGAGGTGACACACTGGACATTTGGTCTTGGTCCAAAGTGATACTGATATGCTGCATTGACACACAACTGGCTAAATGACCTCAACAACAAGTGGGGTTATGGTTTTCCAGCCTGCACGGCGCTTACTGAGGAGGTAAAAAGTCCAAACCAATGCACAACATCTCACAGGGATCTCCCACAAGGTCAGTGTTGCTTCTAGTAAGATGGACAAGCTTTTGGCGTTCTCTGAAACTCCTTTTTCTAGCAAAACTTAAGACAGCCTGTGTGTCATTTGTGGTCTAGAGGGTTTGCAATGTAGAGGTGGCCTTAATAAAAAGGAGACTTGGTCCTGAAGTGTTAATTACCCATCTCTGCCTTGCTGGACAACCCTTTGGGTTGGTTCTTGGTATCACCTGACCTTGGATGGCGTTAAGGCTTTGAGGCTGTCGCTTCCTGCATGATAAGATAATCATAACAGAGCCCGAGCTGACAAGTGGTGTTTTGATGTAAGCAATGAGCAAACAGACAGATCAATAAGTGCTGAGCAAGGCACGCTTCACCTCATATCGTATCGACTTACTGCAAAAATAATGGCCCAACAAAATGAAAATGTGTTGTGTTCTATCTGAGTTATGGTCAGTGGTTATATATAATATAACGCAATATATTAACTCAGATGGGACTCGCCGTTGAAAAAAATACAAATGGGTAGGCACAAAATGTACTGTCTCTAAATGTACACGGCAACACATCGAGATTAATTACACAGAATATGGGAGGAAACGAAAGCAACAATAAATTTCTATTATTATAACCATAGAAAGAACAGGAGAAAGATTTATGGGGCTAAGAGCAAAATTTCTGCGTCCTGTTAGTCTGACTGTCTAATGCGCGAGAGATTTATGAGGCCGGTGAATAATGATCAAAAGTATTTATAAAAGTTTACCATTTGTTAGCTTTTATTTTTGCTCTCACCGAGGCTGTTTATGAGTGGTAGAAGGGTAACGCCGGGCTGACTGGTTGCTGCTGGGAGTTGTGCTGTGGGCTGGTTGTAACCATTTTGATTTCAGAAGCTCTAGATCTCTGAAAGCCAAGGTAGAGAGAGGCAGAAGACTGCACTGAAGGAAATCTGATGTGTTTAGAGACATTCAGCTCACAGAGGCATAAATGTAGGTGCATTGAGGCAGGGAGGCACTCTCTTGTGCTAGGGTTGCTTTTTATGCACTGGAGACTTGCCTGCTTTGCCATCTCTTGCCTCTGCTGGTTAATCATGATGGGCACCCCTGCGAGGGATACGTTCATATGTTGGTGTGTGATTTTTCCAAGTGCAGACTGGCACTTCTGTATCTCCTACTGCGTGCTCACGCTTGGAGAAATGAAGGACAAGTGTATTATAAGGGGCTGCTGCCGGGAGGAAGGCAGGGTCTCTGTGATAATCAGGTTGCAGAGAGAGAAGGGTTATGGGAAGCAGCAGAATAGCACGCTTTTGGGCATTTATTGCCTTTGAAATGGATTGTGTGTATCTAGAAAATAGGATGTTTCTCACAGCTACGTGGGCTTCTATCTTATCTCCCAACAGCAGAGAGCAAACTGCCTACTCGGGGATTTAGCAAGATAGAAGATGATTATGGCTGCTTGGTTAATTGTGATATGACATGACAGAGAATATAATTTACCTTGATGATAATTATCACTGACCCGGGTAGTGTTGCAAAGCTTGGACAGAGTGTAGAGGGTGGCTCTGATGGATCAGCTCCTTCCAGGGAGGCTCAGAAGAGCAGCTCTGTAGCTTCACAGGCGCTCTCTGGCTGTGCTGGAGTACATGTTTAATGGAGGAATTCACACAGCAAAAGAAAAGAAAACCGAGGTAATGCTCTCAAAAATACACTGGAATATAAGTATGTAAATCTGGAATGTGTTTGCAGTGGCTTTTGGGGGCAGTAAATGGCACAGATATTTGCAGAATCAAATAACCATCAGGGTCACAACATTGAATCCAAATGGTCTGTCCTTCAGGACTTAATGGGTTTGCTGTCCTTTCATTTCTTTTTTCTTGTGAAGTGGGGAAAATTGGAAGTTTTGTCTTTGCTGCGATCGTAGGTCAGGGACGTAATAAGACATCTAATCACAGGCTGGAGAGGGGAAGTATTTTAAAGCAGGGTGTAGCATTCCAAATAGTTAAGTAGGTTGTTTCCAAGTTATTGCCCGAATTTGTCATGAAATCATAAGATTTTGAATAAGCTTTTTTTGCTGATAGCTTCATTCAAACGATTATCAAAATACTTTTGTCACCAAACAGGATTATCAAAAGAGTTTTGAGCAGCCAAAAAGCCCAAGACGCTACAAACATGGCTTGCAAAAAAACATCCCCAAAAAAAAAAGTAGGTCTGTATTTTGGATATTTAACTGCTAAGGAAAAATCCTGTTACAGTGAAAGATATTTGAATAGCTGATACTCAAAATGATCAGCCAGACAACCCTAAACTTAACCAGATAAAAGAGGTGACTCCTGGTAGAAATGAGAGCAGAATTTGGCATGGAGAATACAATTCCTAGTATAAAAATGAGTATATTTGGGCAATTAATCATGATGCCTGATTTTACAATCCATGCAGAGCTCGCAGTAGTGACCGGTGCTGTTGAAAGGAAGGCCTGTTATTTAGATGGGGAAATTTCCTTTGAGGCTGCTATTACTGACAGCTTTTGTCTAAAAAAAGTGCCAAGTATTATGTGCTTTGGGAACCTCCGCTTGCATATTTGGACTTTTTCATGGCTGTTTTGGGAATTTTGGAAGGAACTTTGTTTCAGAGGCGCTAGAGATGGCGTGAGACAGGGACAGGGTTTTGTCATTGAGTGGGGGAGCAGTGTTGGAGGGATGTACTTTCTTTTTCCTGAGGTTCGAGGGTGTGAGGCTGTTAACTGCCAGCTCTGCTGTGTGCCAAGAGCTCGCCCTGCCCTAAGCAAGCTGGAAACGAGAAGAAAAAAAGGAAGAAAAGTGAATAGGAGTAAAACAGCTCTGCTGCGTGCCAAGAGCTTGCCCTGCCCTAAACAAGCTGGAAACAAGAGGAAAAAAAAGGAAGAAAAGTGAATAGGAGTAAATTGAAACAAGGAACATCTGCATGTTCGTTATTAAAAGAAAAATAAAACAAAACCTTAAAAAGTCAAAGTGATCCCTGGAGAGGCATCGCTCAGCAGGTGACAAGCTAGGCAGGCAGCTACACGCAGAGATTTATTTTTCCTGCTTTCTCATCAGTCCTCCCCAGTCTCAGCCCACGGCCAGCTGAGCCCTGGGTGAAGCCTCACCGATACCTGCTCTCTAGCAGGTCATCCAAAAGGAGCTCAAGAGGGAGCTTTAGTGATGATTAAAAGGTGCAAAAAATGCTTGAATAAATATCTTTTAGCACCTGCTGGGAGTAGGATACACCTGATGTTTGGTGTTCTGATAAAAAATTTAATCCATTTGGGGAACAGGGCTGGAGGGTGGTCCTGATTTGTCTCCCCCGACTGTGTACAACCCTGTTGTACAATCCTGTTTATAAGGCTATCAAGCTCCATCTTAAAACTCGTGGGCAGCTCACTCCTGGCCTTGTGCAAGCCTTAGAGCCACTCAACTTTGCCAGCACCATTTGCAAAAATCCTGGCACACGCTGTAGCACGAGTGAGCTCTCTCCCAAGCTAGCCTAAAAATGCCAGAAGAAAATGGTTTTGTCCTCATTGTATCGAATCCGGGCCTGATCAGAGTAGGTGTTTTCTAGAGGGACTATTGATTTTTGCCTCACAGACTGTACCCAACAACTTGCAAGTCACACAGCCGTCATTTATATCTGGAGTTTGGCAGCAAGAAAACAGTCACTGTAAAATGACTGATATATGTTAACCGTTGGCTTGGTGATGGATCACATTATAAAGAGCCTCAGATTCACCACAGTCAAATCACGAGTCTGTCCCAGCTGTGGTATTTTAGCTGGAAGACAGCAAAGGCTGTATGCAAATTGCTAGGACAGCACTTTCTTGATTTCTTCTCCAGGATTAAAAATAAGGAAGGCTTTTTACTTCTGAAGAAGCACCCTTCCCAGGTTTCTTTGCTACTCTGATGGACAGTCCGTGAAGTCAATTGTCTTCTCTAGATTTATATCCATCCTTCTACGTGATGGGCTACATCAGCCATTGGAGTCTGCTTCCCTTGGGGGTAAAGTGTGTTTGTGATGTGCTCACAAAGTCCCATCTAGCCCCTTTTCTTGTGGTTTTGTGGTCTCAGAGAGACTTTATAAAAATTTAGGCACGCTGCTTGAGACATCTAATTGTGCATTGTGGTTGCTTAAAACCGTAGCTGCTATTTTGGATATGGAAACCAGCTGTTTGGAAAAATATTTTCTCTTTTTTTTTTTTTTTAAACTTGCTTTTGTTTAGAAAATGTTGGCTTTTCAAGGAAAACAACCACCAAAACCCAAGCCAGTCACCTCCACAGAAAAAGAATGGAAAAGATACAGATGGGAAGAAAAGATGTGATACTATGCTTAAGGATGAAGGGACACATGAGCTCTCTGAATATTTACAAGCTGGAGCTGTGCTCCTGACTTGCAGCTGAACAAGTTTCACATCCTCCTTGAGAGTTTTGAAGCTTTGTCCTAGAGCTACCCTGCAAGGCTGAGGGTTCAAGTGTTGAGCACGGGAGACCGTGAGGCCCTCCAAAGTTAGAAAATTCGCAAAAATTACAGAAAGTTTGGGGTTCTGTCCTTCTCTGAGACTTGTGGAGGTGATTTCTGCTGAATTGCTGATCTGAGGGACTTGGGGACTGTCTGGCTCTGTTAATAGTAGTGTTAAACATACTAGACCTTTTCAGTATCAAAACAGTGTTCTTCCAAAAATATACAGCATGTAAGAGCTAAAAAAGCTTAGTGTTGGGAGGTTTTGAAAGGTGCCCTGGCAAAATTTGGAAAAAAAGCTGCTCATGGCAGCTGATGCTGAGGTACATCCCCAGTGCCTGCAGGCCTCCTGTACACCCAGAGGAGTGCAAATGCCTGAGTCTTGTCTGCCCAGCGATGCAGAGAGGTCCAGAAAAACTGCTTTTTTGCTTGGTGCAGAGGGCAGGAGAGAGGCATCTGGTGCTGGCCCTAAGCTCCGCTTGGGGCTGTGAGACAGCTCACTGCAAGGCTTTTCCCAAAGTCTTCCAGCTCTCCCAGCCTCCTGTGGAGAACGACTGCAGCCCTCTTTGCATGCAAATTGTTAATGCATTGTGCATGAGGGCCCTAATTAATACTCTGCTGCAGATAACGATTTTACATTATAGCTATTAACCTTGGCATATTTCAAACTAAATGCCAGCGCGTTGGGGAGGATTTTGTGTATGTTGCGTGGTGAAATAATGAATTATGTTTTTGCATGTTTTATATACTGATTTTCTTTAGCAATCGTGAGGCTAATGTTGGGGAAAAGAGGCCTGCACTGGTGTATTGGCTACTTCAAAGGGTAGGGCATTTTGGAGCCTCGGGTTCAGTTTCTTGCTCTGCATTGGCTTACTGCAGGTCTTTTAACCTTGGGTATGCAACGGAGATAGGAGTGCTTCCTCCCTCATAGGGGTGGATTTGTAGTCCTTAGAGAAGGTAGCTCTCCTTTTCTATGCCCAAACGTCCCTTTTTCCCAGATTTTCTAAGAAAAGCTCCTTGATTCCTGGTTCACTTGGGTGCCCATCTGCAGTGGTCTGGTTCCCGGATCAAGACTATGAACCGTTTAGCATCAAAGTTTGGATGATAATGAGTTTTTAAGTGACATTTTTTTAGGATTTAATTAATTTGTCTCTAATAATAGACCAGAATTGTATCCATGAAGTAACACTGTCTGGTGTTATCCTGCTCTGGAGGAATCCTGATCTGGTGGGGTTTGTCCAAGGGGAGGACATCTGGTTCAGACTGAGGACAAGGAGACCTGGAGGCGAAATGCCACTCTAGGGAATGGGCTGTTTGCAGTTCTGTGCCCTGTCATCTTCCTAGGTCTGTTAGGAAAGAGAGTCTCCCGTTGCTTCTCCTGCCAAAAAAAATAAATTGGACTTTTATTCAAAGCGCCCTGCAAACCAGTTTCCTCTGCCAGGGCAACTGCAATGCCTGGGGCAGGGCTACAACCTGCATTTACCAGGAACAGAAGAGTGTTGGAGGGTTTTTCATTCCTTTCTGGCTCACCCACCTTTCTGTTCTCAGTCTTGAAATAATGTTTAGGTGCAGAATACCCCAAAGTACAGAACTCCGAGGAAACCTGGCCCTCATTTACCCTGCAGTTGCCGTGATGCGTAATGGAAAAAGGATGCTTATAAGGCCACTTTCTTTCAGAAGAATTTTGTTTCTGCTCCAACTGGCAATAGCTCTAACTCTGTGTAAACTATTTTATGGATCTGTATAGTCAACAGATCAATTTTATTATACTTGGCCACTGCAGAAAAACTGTAAACTCCTGCTGTTAGCTGATGTCTGGGAAATATGTTTACAACTTTATTCCTTTCCTTTGATGGCATCAATGTATTTATTTTTTTATTTATTTAATAAAAAGTGTGCTGTGGTCTCTCCCATGCTATTTTATCCTGCTGAACTTTTTCACATGGCCAGCTCCAGCACGACATACTCCACTAATGAGGAAGCATTCGCAATTCTAAGTAATGACAGGTCTCTTGGTTTTCCTGGGCTGGTAAAAGTTCAATTCCCCTTTGTCTTTTGACTATTAGAGTTTACTGATTTTAAAAGTGTAAGGAAGTGAGTCAGTGGTATTTACAGCCATGGTAGCTGGCGTGGCTTCTTTTGGCAGCCACGCTCCACCCCGTGACGGAGTTAGGGCTGGTAGCTGCCCTGAGCACATCCCTCCTGCTATTTAATTGGTTTAGTGACAATTTTGTTTTACGCAGGGAATTGGGCTGTGGCAATGAGCTACCCAGGGACCTGAGAGCTGCTTGGCTGAGAGTGAGGGCTTCTCTATGGGACAGCAAACTGTTACCTTTTTGCAAGCTGGCGCTGCCTCTCTGGAAGGATATATTTGAAGGGAATGTTGGATCGGTAACTTTAAAAGCCCCTTTAAAAATAATCAAGTTTGGGAACATATTTTCATGTGATCTAAGCTTCATCTGACTCAGTATCCCATCTGTGACAAGCATCAGTGCCAGATGTTACTAAATAAGATATGAAACTCCCACAGCAATAGATGTGGGATGATTTGCCCTAAACAAAGGTCTCACCCCGACCTTGCTTAGTTACAGATCAGTCCTGGAGCAGGTGTTTTACTCTGAATACCTGGTGGACGGGGAAAGATTATGATACACTCATTATTTACTGAATTATACTGAATAAAAATATACAGGTCCTTGACCCATCTTAGCTGTGCCATCTTTTGAGGTACGCTAAACTGACACTTTCCTTGTCAAAAGTACTGACCAGAGAGTGATAGGATAGACAAAATGGCAAAGGATCTACCCAGTGAGCTTCAGACATGGGCTGCATTTGGGAGCCTTCTCATTAGCAACTGCAAAAACAAATTACAGATCTCTTTTACTTGGTGTTGGATCGGTAACTTTCACTGAATTTCACTGAATTTCTAGAGTTGGAAGGGACCATAGAGATCATCTAGTCCAACTCCCCTGCTGAAGCAGGATTGCCCAGAGCTTGTCAGAGCATGTTACTCAGGACTGCATCCAGGCGGGTTTTGAAAATCTCCAAGGAAGGGGACTCCACAACCTCCCTGGGCAGCCTGTTCCAGGGCTCTGTCACCCTCACCGTGAAGAAGTTTCTCCTCATATTTGAGTGGAACCTCTTATGTTCCAATTTGTGCCCGTTGCCCCTCGTCCTCTCACTGGGAACCACTGAAAACACTTTCCTTGTCAAAAGTACTGACCAGAGAGTGATAGGACAGACAAAATGGCAAAGGATCTACCCAGTAAGCTTCAGACATGGGCTGCATTTGGGACCCTTCTCATTAGCAACTGCAAAAACAAATTACAGATCTCTTTTACTAGAATAGAAATCAGTGAAAAGCACTCCGGTGAGCCTTGCCTTTGCAAAGTCACTTTTTGGAGTGGATTCACACCCCAGCTATTGATATGATGTCTTGGTAACTCTATTATTTCATATTTTCTTTTGGTTCCTATGCAATTTGCACGTTCAGGGTCGAGCCTTTGCTAATGACAGCTCCTTGCGTTTCAAGGTGGCCGAATCAGCAGGACGCGTGGCACGTATCCACAGAGCTTTAAAAATATCTCTCTACATGACATATGCTGTTTGTCCCTGAACACCGGATAGGTTAATTGTTAAAGAAACATTAATAACATTAACTGATGGTATGGCTTCCCACTGCCTCTGCCCTGGCAATCTCACACTGGCAAATGGATTAATAATCCTATTGGAAATGAATGTCGTTGCTATGCAAGTAACAGAAAACTAGATAATTTAAGAATAGTTTGGATGATTACTAATTAGATCCACCGACACAGGGGAATTTGAATTATTCATGACTGGCTGAAAACAGTGGGTAATTCATTTGTGCTCTTCTCTGCAACTAATGTGAAAGTTGTTTATTTTTCCCTCCCCACACACCCAGATGATCTGCTAAAAATGATCCCTTGTTTCAGTGCTGATCATCTCGCTGTGGAGGAACATCAGGGTCGCAAGGTTAGGATTAGAAGTCTTGAAAAGTTAGTTGGAGAAAGATGTGGACGAGCCACACTTTGAGATGTGAGCTTTATTCTTTATTCATTGAGTTTCAATAGACCAAGTCAACATCTGAATAAATATCCAAATCTAGATGCTCGTGCACTCCCAGGGTAGGTGAGGAGATGCCACATGGTGGCATCTGCATCCCTGCATGCATGCTTTTTTGGGTGGTGGGGTGCATGAGACTACCCAGGAAGATACAAAAACACCCTTCACACACCCCTGCTCCCTCTGCTTTCCCTGGACTCACCCAGTACTACCCTGTCTCCTGCAGCAGAGGCATCAAGCACACCCCAGAGCCTCCCCTCTTGTCTTGGGAAGACAAGATCCCCTCTGAGCATCCTGTGCATATATAGATGCACACATGGTTCAAATCTGACAACCCCAAATCAGAAGCACAGGGGCATCCTTAGCAGCTCTGCAAACACGTACTGCTGGACAGAATTTGCCAAGGTGAGCTGGCTGATTCCAGTTGAGGACATGTAGGAGGTAGTGGAAGCTGTCCTCCAGCTGTGCTGTGTTTAGCCTTAATGGCATGCGAATGACTTCAAAATAGTGTGCAAAAGCTTTCTGGACTTTCTGATAGCTCCTTCTGGCCTGGCACTGAGCTGAGAGCCTCAGCCAGCAAAGATGCCTGAGCAAACCAATTTTAGGACTCCTCCTTTTTACCTTGTTCCTTCCCTGAAATGGCTCAGATTATTTTAAATAGAAGGGGAAAAAAAAGAAAGAGACTGTAACTGGAGGATAAATAACCTTACACATGAAATTACCCAGCTTGTTCAATACCAGGCTCTGCAGATCCTATTGCCTTTATTAATTTATGAGCTTTATTATCTTGATTTTTCATTAAAATACAATAAGTTGGTCTAACTCATAAAATAAAGTGAAGCACAATAGTTCATTTACCATTGATCCGTATTTGTAACTCTCAGAGGATGACAGCTACAGCTGTCATACACGAAGCCATACCCAACTCAGAAGTGCTACACAGCTATGCATAGTTAAAGCAGAGAACAGCACTTTATTTTTCCTCCCTGGCTCACCAGTGCACCTCTTGCTCTTATTTTTACTGGTTTCCAGCAACAAGTGGGAGGCAGAGAAATGTAATTTGCTTGAGACCACAGACAGGAGCAGTTACTGAACTGGGTCCTGTGGTTTAGGAAAAAAAGGGTGTAAAATGGGTATGAAAGCTGTTGTAGAGGGGATTACTATGTAAAAGAAGACACATAAAGCACACCACGTGGTGGTGAACACATTTTAAGCGTGAGAGGATTGCATCTTTTTTTTTTTTTTGGTGAAATACCGGATTTGAGCCTTTCTTCCATCTCTAAAGCAGCCAGCACTTGAGCACAGGGGATCTGTGTTTCTCCACATGGGTGTATGTGTGTGCTCATGCCACATATATCCATTACTGCTTAGAAATGAGGAAAATGCCAAGGGCTAAAGTGTGTTTGCACACTAATTCCTGTATATGTATATATATGAATTTCTCAAAATTTTCCTCTTAAAAATTCAAAGATGCAGAGATGTTTCAGTAGCAGGTAGCCCCTAAAGGAGCTTGACCCTAGCGGCCACCTCCTCACCTGGGTCTTCCTCAAGATGAGCAGCACTGGTGCTGTGGGACCACCGACAACAGGAAAACATAAGAAAAACCATCACTATGTGGCTTTTGCTTAATATGTATTTCTGTTTCCTCCTCCTGGCAAGCAGGGGAAGCTTAATTGGCTATTTCATACCACCATCCCTTTCTCCTTGACCCCAGACCTCGGTTGCTGGCATCTCCAGCATCACTCCATAAATGACAGGAAAAACACCTGATGTGGCAAGTGGGTGCTTTATGAGGAGTGATATGGCATCAATCATAATTAACCCGCGCGTCCCTGTCACGGGCTGGGGCAGGCCCCATCACATCTGGTTTCCTGGTTGAAAATACTTTGCTTTATGTAGGTTTAGCAGAAAACAACCAAGAGACTGATCTCTAGGCGATGGGAGCTGGTAAAAGATGAATTATCTGTCACTCAGGAAGATGCCCTGGCAGCGGAAACCATCAAGCACATTCGGGAGGTTTCATTAGTCCTTCTTCCCCCTCCCTCCCCACGCTCGGCGTTGTTTGCTTTTCAGATTGGTTGGCAGCCCAGCATCTGCTCCCTGAGCCTTTTGGAAAACACTGCGGAGGATGCAGAACACCTGAGTCCCCCAACAGCAGGATTTTAACACCATTTGGAAAAGCAGGGCGTTCCCTTTCGCTCCTTGAATTCAACGCTGCACCGTGAGCATTCCAAGACCTGGCATCTGTGTGTGCACAGCTAAATATTAGCCAATTTAGTGCAAAGCCCCTTGTCACTCTGCATTAGCACGAGGGAGAGGGGCTGTGGGCTGTAAAGCTGAAGACTTTTGGTGCCGATTTTTGGGCAGCTTCTCTTGGTTACAGAGAGCAGAATCTGTAGTCATCATCTTGTACAAGCCACACCATCAAACAACTCTTCTCATTAACAATTTTTGTGACTGGCTGGTGGGAGCAGGGAAACTTTGACCCGATGGTGTTGTATTTTCCTCCTTTTGTTCCCTTGAGCATTAAATTGGCCCCTGCACCTCCTAATCTTGAGCTCCAACCTGTTGTTTAATTCTTTCTTTAACTCAGCCGTGTCCCTCACAGTATCCCAGTGTTACTATGGCAATGCAAGGACTTGCCACAGCGCTCACTGGTGCTATAAGGGATGCTAACAGTGTACTACAGGACACTGTACTTAAGAACGTGCAAGGCAGTGAGGTATTATAGGAAACTCTTTTTTCCTTCTTCCCTTCCTCTTCAGCTGGATGAGGAGCATAGATGATGGAAGAGGCTGCCCAGGGAGGTGGTGGAGTCTCCTTCTCTGGAGACATTCCAAACCCACCTGGACACGTTCCTGTGCAACCTGCTCTGGGTGGCCCTGCTTTGGCAGGGGGTTGGACTAGATGATCTCCAGATGTCTCCTCCAACCCCATGTGATTCTGTGGTGGTGAACAGAGTATGCTTTTGGGTATTAGATACTACTCCACAAATGATTACAGTGATATTCATAGAAATGGTGGAGTAAGGTGGCTGCTCAGCAAGAGTTACAGGTATTGGACTCTGAACTTGAAGCATTTAAAGCTGAGCAGAGTATGCTTTTGGGTATTAGATACCACTTCACAAATGATTACAGTGACATTCATAGAAATGTTGGAGTAAGGTGCTGCTCAGCAAGAGTTACAGATATTGGACTCTGAACTTGAAGCATTTAAAGCATAACCCATCCTAGCACAGCTAAGGGAATGCAGTGCACTTGGGGATTTAAATCCTATTAAATCCAGAACCCAAGCAACCTTTGAAAGCACCACGTGCAACTTCAAATCACATAGGGCCCCAAACAGTTCTGCTTGCTTTTAGGTAACAAGTGGGAGCTTTAGCATTTTTCTCTTCTCTGTATATTAACCTTCCTACACTTAACTATATACAGGTTTCTAAACAGGAATTATATTATTCTAATCTTGTATCTCCCTCTGAACTATTAAGACAATTACTTAAAGGGTGGGTTGAAGGAGGATGGAGCCGGACTCTTTCCAGTGGTTCCCAGTGACAGGACGAGGGGCAACGGGCACAAGCTGGACCATGGGAAGTTCCACTCCAATGTGAGGAAGAACTTGTTTGGGGTGAGGGTGGCAGAGCCCTGGCAGAGGCTGCCCAGGGAGGTGGTGGAGTCCCCTTCTCTGGAGATCTTCAAGCCCCACCTGGATGCTCCTGAGTGATGTGCTCTGGGCAGCCCTGCTTTGGCAGGGGAGTTGGACTGGATGGTCTCTAGAGGTCCCTTCCAACTCCAACAATTCCATGATTCCATGGTTGCATTCTCCTAATGTACCTTACTGGCTCAACTCAAAGTTGTTAATTCATTAAAAAATAAATTCCTGCCCACTTCAGATGTGTGCACTTCTCCCCCTCCTTCCAAATAGCGCTTTGACTGCATTGAGAGTTAAACTGGTAGCTCTCTTGGACTTGACATGGTAATAAATCTAATAATGTCCTGCTAACAGAGCTAAATACCTCATTTGAGGAAAAATGAAGCAACATTTTTCCCTGAGCTGTAAAATATGTTGAGTGATTTCATTTCCTTCATAGGGAACATTAGGGCTTGGCATAATCCTCGCTCGCTCCAGAAGAGCATAAAAGTTGTCTCCCGTGTGATCGCTCCAGTGGCCTTGCTGCCAGGAACCTGCTGCACTGCCTGGGCTGCTTCAAGCAATAGCATGTGTGCTTTTCCCCACTTACTAAAGAGAAAAGAAAACAGGTCTGTTCTGGCATTTGGTTGCAGGCTGTAAAATTGAAATTAGCAGTCAGGACACAGCCACCTCTACCTAGAAAGGCCACCTGCGCTAATGACGCTTTGCTTTCAGGCATGTCCCTCAGCCTGCCAAGGTCCACATGTGAGACACGTTATCTGGCCAAGTCAGAACATGAAGGATGAATGGCAGTTGAGTAAGGACACTGAGGTGCCAAAAGATCAATTTTAAAAAATCTAAATGGCTTTCCTTATGTCTTTTGTCTGGGAGAAGACACTTTCAATGTGGGTAGCTTTCAGAGGGGAAGTGTGGGGAAGAGAGACCTTCTTTGTGAAGATTCTGAGTTATTTCATGACTATAGTAGTGGAATTCCTATAAAATAAAAGTTTTGTTTTCAGGAGCTGAAGGGCAAGGATACCAGAGGAATTTTCCATGCCTCAAATATTTTTGTCAGCTCTGCTGCTTAATTTGTCATCTTCTGAAAACAGAGCAGTTGGGAATCTTTCAGAATCTGGCTTTTTGGGGTTCACAGCATAGAATACCCTAAATGAAGTTTGGCTTTCATTACTGCTCCATGCAACTCCATTGGCTACATTGAGCATACAACTGGCTGTGAATTTTCTACGTTGTATATATAACTATATAGGTCTAAAATATAGAATATAATCATCTGATAATGATGTGCAGTCTTTTGAGTCTTATACTGAATCTTCTTTGTTTGTTGGATGTTTTGAGTCTTAAATGGATACCTGTGTATGTTTTCTAGCTCTTAGATTGGTAGGTTTTCATCAAATTCCTGCAAAATCAGTTCCAGTTTCATGGACTGGACTGCATTCTTGTATTTCCACTAAAGGCAACTATTGCAAATAAATAGAAACATAAAAATAATTCAGCCCCTTACATCTGTGTATACACGTGCATCTGTCATGGTTCTCCTAATCTGTCTTTTTCAGTTCATCCTTCATACTTCAAATATAACTAAATCTTTGAGTCAAACAACCTTTATTCCCCCTGGATATAATTTACTTGGTCATTTTTGATACGTCATGAGCTTCCTTTTCATATCGCCAAGATGAAATCAAAACGCGTAGTTCTCTGCGTATCTTTGAGTCTTTTATATTGATTGATTATATATGCATCACTTTAATTTGTTAGATGTGGAGAGACCTAAAATAAGAACGTTTTAAGCACTGCTTAGCCTTCACAGGGAGTCTGTGTGACATGTTCCTGTGAGCAGGTCAGCATGAAGAAGTTGTGCCAGAGGCAGTAACAGGTTGCATTTGCTGTTCCGTCGCTGCATGAGATGCTGGGTGTTGCATGCTTCCTTAGCAAACTTGTGGGTGAGTGGCAGGAAGGAAAACTTCCGATTTGTGTTGATTATAGCAACTGATAATAATAATAAATGGATTATAATTATCATGGATGCAATCATTTCCCATCTGAAATGACAGCAGATGCTTAGATGCTTGGAAAAAATACTAGAAGCCAAGTGGAAGAGCTGTTTGGTTTGGTTGTTCACGTCTTGCTGCCTGAAGCAAGAAGAGCTGGAAAGTGCCAGCTAGTGGCCAGGTACCTTAGAAGTATTTTGTGCTCACTCTTTACTCAAATGGCTATGGAAATATATGTCCCTTTAAAATACACAGCATTTCTCCCTTAGAAAGAAAAACTAGTAACATTTTTCTGATTTTTATTTGAATAGTTTCCGTAATTGGGAAGGAAATCTACATTTTTCCTTATCTGTTAGCATTATTTACAGCTCTGTGATGCCATTTTGATCACCTTATCGTGATCAGACCATTATTTTAATTCTTAGTAATTCCCACAGAATGTGCTGCAGCATAGAGACTTTTAGAAGTCTCTATATATAGCAGCATAGAGACTTTTACAATTTTTTTTAAGAAAAAAGGTGTCCAGCTCAAACAGCTTTGCAGGTATTTTCAGTTCCCCCTAAGCACAGCGTAAATAAATATGCTGTTTTTTTTTTTTAACCTTTGCAACAGCAGTTACTACTTATAAGAAATGTATATGTTGATACAATTGTTCCAAATGCTCTGAATGCATAATTTTCAACAGGGGTTAAAGTAAGAGAAATATTGAAATGTTTATACAATTGTTCCAAATGCTCTGAATGCATAATTTTCAACAGGGGTTAAAGTAAGAGAAATATTGAAATATATATTGAAACTTTAGAGTTTGTATGAGGCTTATCTCTATAACAGCTCTCCAACTTTTTACTTCCCCTGATGATCCTGTTAGAGGAGGTCCTGTCCTGTCCCATCAGGACATGACTTTTGAGATGGCCTGGGCTACCAGGGCAGTGTGACAAAAGATGGAGGGGGGACCAATCTGCTCTAAGGTATCGATACAGTTCCCTGTTCCACTTGTCTTTGAGCCTCTCACCCTGCCAAATGGACAGGAACCTGTTTTACAGAGGTGGGAAAACAATAATCCACAAAACATTTACGGGCCTCTTAGTTCTTGCTTGAAGTCACTTGGGAGTTAGTTCAGATCAAGGCAAAAGCTATTTTCCCCCAAAACGTGTGGCAAAACAGGAAGTCATAAATTCCCTTAATTCCGTTCAAAGGCGCTATGACCTTGGAAAAACATTACTGCTTGCTCCTCAGTTGTAGGTCTGCAGATCTAAAGAGTTGGGATGTTACACACTTTTGCAGAGAATGAGTTCTGCTGAAGGAAATAGGCTCCAATTTGCACTGGTTTCAAACTGAGCAGAAAAATACAGAGGTTTCTTCCTCAAAATGTGGAGATGAGAAAGCACAGAAAAGCCCAACAACTGCCAAAACCCAAATCTCCAGGGTTTTTAAAACATTTCTCCCTATTTCTAGACTCGCAGGTGTCATTCATTTAACATTTTCAAACATTGCTTTGCCGTGATGAGAACCGGCAATTGAAAAGCAAACTGTGTCTCCGCTGAGAGTTAGCATTTTTATATAATTGCATAATTATAACAAAAACTCTTTGTGAGCAAAGAGTTTAGGGCTCGTCTCATGGCCTTACACAATCCTTTTCCCCTTGTGTTCCCCCCCATCACCAGGGGCTGCAAAGCTCTGCTGAGCTAAGCGTGCCGAAGACCTGCTGTGGTGTTAGCAGCACTCATTAGAAACATACACGTTACCATTTAAGCTCTTTTTTTGGGCAGATTTCTAAACTTCAGGCCCATTGATTTCCCCTGGAAGGGTGCAGTGCACCACCTGCATTCCGGTATTAAACCAGCTTGGCTACACGACGACATCTTTTCCTGTCTTAGGGCTTTTGCTTCTGTTGACAGGCTGTAATTTAGGCTGGCGTGCGATAATTCTGTGGTGGAAAAAAGTTATTTTTAAAAAGTGGAAAGAATCTTTACAAAATAACACAGAAAAGGGATTTATGCCGAGTCCTCTGGTGGAAAAAAGTTATTTTTAAAAGTGGAAAGAGTCTTTACAAAATAACACAGAAAAGGGATTTATTCCACTTTCGTTGCTGCATTCTCAAAATCTTGCCCCTTCTTATCCATTCTGGTAGATTTGTTTGGGCTTTGGCTGCTTGAGCGAGTGATGAACTTGAAAGGTGCTGTGTTTCCTTTATAATGATGTTCTTGCCCTGCAGATCTCAAAGTGCTCAGAATCAGACTGAAAAATCTTAGCTTTGGTGTAGCGGTTTTGGTTTGTTTTTCAGAATAAGCATTTGCTGCCTTCAGGCCTTATTTTATTTTACTTTTTTCTTCCTTTTTTTTGTACTTGTGGTTGAATTTTGATGATACCTCTTTTTGTGTTGAATTTTGATGATACCTCGTTACCATTTTTTTTCCAGAATCCTAAGAATTTTCTTCTTTCTCTTTTTTTTTAATTTTTTTTTTTTTTTTTACAAAAGCTGAGATTCTGGCATTTGGATCTGGGCCACTAAAGAAACTCCTAACATTTACTTTTAGAAAAATCAAAGATTGGCAGCTTTTCATGGCTTATATTCCTGTTTTACCTACACTCTTCTTTAATGTAGTCCATGGATGATACATTGCTTTAAATTTTTTATTTTGCAGACTCCATTCCCCCCCCCACAAGCTTGTTAGTTCACTTTGAGGTAGAGCCCAGTGAAAGGTCTGAAGAGCCTTTCTGAAAAAAATCAATATTTCTGTGATCCAGACTGTAATAATTAAACAAGGCCAATTAAATGATCAAGCAGCCAACTTAGTCTGTCTTGACAAAGTGCCCTTTTGTCTGGTAAAGGTGAGGTTGTTAATGCATGCGGTGATGAAAAGTCACAGCAAGGTGGCTCTTATTGGAAAGTGTCCTTTTCCAGCTGCCCGGTGGCGTGGTGACCGCGGACATCTCCCTACAACATGTGGCCTTGCTTAGTCTGGATTCCAGCCATTTGGCTCGCGTGGCTCTCACCTGCTGAGCTGCTGCAGATTTGTCTGATTTAAATTAAAATGATTTTTGATGTCTCCACAGTTGCGTATAGCCACTTAACCGTAAGCAGTCCCTGGAGCGCGAGGTCTGTGACCCTTCTCTATAGTCTCCCTTTGCTCCATGCAATGTTGAGGGCATATCCTTGCCACCCACTGCTGGGTGTAGGACACGTCTCTGGCAAAGTGGGACACAGGGGCAGGCAGTTTTGGAGGGGGTGCATTACCCGGGGGGGACAGTAATGGCACAGGAATGTGTTTGCTGGCTGTGGTGCAGGATCTGACCCTCCCCGAGGGGCTCATCGCCAGATTCGCCTCCCCTCTCTAATTGGGATCCCACTGATGGGTTGCTAAAATGATGCTCCCAACTAGGCCAGAGTGAGTTTTCCTAAGAAAAGCCCGAATCACGTCTCTCAGCATGGCAGCCTGGCTGCTGGGAAATAAAAGGTGTGTTTGGCAGTTTTGTGTCACGCAGCCTCCCTCGCCTCCCGCTGGGGAGCAGGGCTGATATGATTAGAAGCGGCTCAGACATGCCTTTTGGATTGCCTGCAGCAATACTAGCAGGGACTTTGTTTTTTTGCTTTCCATTTTTAAAGCTGGGCTTGGTTCCTTCCCGTTTTCCACTTCCGTCGCTCTTCTGAAGATTGCTCAGCTTGCTGAATACGTACAGCTATTAGAGAAACGCTTAAAATAACCCCAGATTTCTGGCTTAGGTCACAAACGGGGGAGTGAAAATATTTAGTCAGAGGTACCTCAGGTGTTTAAGCAGCAGACAGCAGTGTTTGCAAATAATCCTAAAAAATAAACAGGGACCTCTCTGGAAAGTCAGAAATGAAGATTTCTGCGCCGACTGGGAGCCTGCAGAAGTTGATTAATGGTTGTGATTGCGCTGGGAGCCAGAAAGGGTGTGAGTTTGCAAGTGTGATGCAGTGCTTTGTGTCAGTGCACACCGTTTCCCTCGTGCACACCTTCCCTCTCCAACATGCACGGGGGAAAAACGATTTAACACTTTCCATATTGGTGATGATGTGCCCTATATGAAATAGGCTTTCACCTGCCTTAGTATTTTACATTTCTCTAAGTGTCTGGGTCTCAAAGCACCACCTCAAGGCCCACTGAAAGTGGTACTGGAGGCCTCTGCCTTTCTGGTTTCCTGTTGGGAGCCTGTTTCCCCATGAAGCATCATGCGCTTCTTTGTTTGCTGAGTTTCTAAGATGAGAAAGAAGAGTTTTCCACTGAAAATAGACCTTTGTGCGTGCGCCTGCGATTAGTTCAAAGTCCAGTTTTTCTCAAGTAGTAGCTTGCAAAGAAACTTTCAGTCACCTTCCTGCAGCCTGATTTGGAAAACTGAACCTCTCAGCTCTAGTATTTTTCTGACAGTGAGCACTAGTGTCACTCATTATGAAAGCCTAAGCTGCAAAAAACATTCCAGAAGCAACTTATTCCAGGCACTTGTGATCGACAGCCCTGCTCTGTGTACTGACCTGTCCCACGAGCACTTTGCTCAGGGAGAACCAGACCCTTTTTTGGTGCTTTATTCTTGCTGGTGAGGCCCTCATCTGGACAGTGTGCCAGTTCTCCTTGGCCTGCAATAAACTGCTGCCAGCTCACAGTGCAGTGGGCATCTAGTTTAATGTTACTGGTATTGTGATAAATGTAGTGTGATACTAAATTAGGCCTGCCAAGGATTGATATGACTTTTATCCCGTTTTTTAAATACATATAAAAGTGTCTCTGCTGTAGAGCTGCCTCCTTTGGCAGATTTATGAGTGTATTTGGGAATAATGGTGCCGTATGATGATTATAAAACTATATAAAGCATTCTTTATTGTTCATTACCATTGGCTCTATATTAACTCACAATTATCTCCCGATGCATTGCAGTTGCATTACCCGGGCCCTGCCATATGAGATTCTGAACAATCTGATCTTGTTTGGACACTAGATGGTTTGGGGAGGAATACATTCTTAACTTGTTTCCATGCAGAGGCAATGGCCTGTCATCTTCCAGCAGCTTGCAGGGATTCCCAAAAACACTGGAAAGGAGCAATGGGAGGTTTTTCTATGGGCTGTGGGGGACTAATATGCAATCCATGTTGCAGATATGCTGATGTGCCTCCAGGCCACTCAGAAAAGCAGTGGGATTCCTCAGAAGGAGCTGCCTGGTCAGTTCAAAAGCCCCTCAGGGGCTTGAACAGATCCCATAGCTGAAGAAAATGCCCCTCCTGTAAGGCAGCAGCAATGGTGGTACTTCTAAACCTCACAGGCTTCAACAACACACACACAATTGCCTAATCTTTGGTGGCTCTCGTCCTTCCTGCAAGGCAGCAGCAATGGTGGCACTTCAAAACCTCACAGGCTTCAACAGCACACACAATTGCCTAATCTTTGGTGGCTCTTGGCGTGTTGTGTACCAATAAAAAGGCACATGAAAAAATTCTGTCAGAATTGCATTAGGTGGAGCTGAGCTCCTTTGGATACTGGTAAGAATTAAACAGCCAAAAAATCTAGCCCTGAGCACCTCAAAACCTTCAGTTTTTGACATGAAGCAAATCCCAGAGGTGCACCTGAAAAAACTTTGATTTGGGCTAATGCCATTAGCACCCCAGCTGCTCCTCCTCCTGTTGGTGAACACGCATATGTGGGAATTGCCCACTGATTTTTTTGAGCATCAGACCTGCATCAATTAAATATCACAGTGTACTGGGATCACCTTTTCACTGCTCGTGACTTCTGCTTGTGTATAAGACATCTGGCTCTGTGAATGAAGCATCAGTTTGAATTTATTTTTTTTTTTTAAAGTTGTTCCTTTCTGTTTGAGTGAAATAAAGCCCATCTTGAATGCCTCCCCCCAAAGTCAGGAGCACACATCTCTGTCTCGTAGCCATGTGTGCAATGGCACTCTGATTGCATTTCGCGTGGCCGGCCCTTGATAACAATTTATTGAATTGGTGCATAGATTAAATCCCTTCAGCCATGACAATTAAATAGGAAAAAATGTGTATGCCATTTACAGGGATAATATTTAATCAGAAATAGACAAGGACATGAGTCACCAGCTCAGAAACAAACCCAGTCTTTATATAAATTCAATTGAACTTGTTCCAGCTGTTTGCAGCAAAAAAAAAAAGTAGCATTTTTCATAGATGCAACAATTGCAAACGAGCCCAGTTGGATTTGTCCAAAAGCAGAACCTTGAGGGCATTTTAAGGACCCCACATCCCTGCTCATTGGTGGCAGCTGGGGAAAATAACTGGGCAGTGGCAAAGGCTGGGTCACTGGCAAGGAAGCTGCTGAGCAAGGTGGGGTTTGGGAATATGGCACACAAAGTTGTGTCTCACTATGATTTCCATTCACAGGTGTGTGTGAGGGACAGCAGTAGCTGCTGTGGTCCTGGCTGTGGGCCTGTGGGCCCACCCTGTGACTCCCATGAGGTGATGGACTGATGCTTCAGGTGGAGGCAAGGCTGGAGCTCATTGAAAGGAACTCTTTTTCTTGCACCACATCCCCATTAGGCCCAGCAGAGAGGACTGAGCACTCAGCTGCATTTTTGACAGTCAATTAGTATTAATCAAACCCAAGACATAGAAATGAATTATTAAGAATAGTCAGAATTGACTGGTGGAGGGAGGTTGGCTGGGACAGCAGTGGTCTGGAGACATTCCAGTTGTTTTCAAGTTTACCATAACCTCTTTGGCAGAGAAAACAAGCTGGATGTTTCACACTGACAGGTTTAGTTGCACAATGTGACACTCAAGCCTGGTTGGAGACAAAAGCAGGAGGAAGTTTCTCATTGAAACTTTCCTCCTCTTTTCAGGGTACCTAAGAACTTCAAGTGAGTGTGCGTTAGGACCTCACTAGGAGCATCTGCTGGTCTGCGAGATTTCCCCCCAAAATCAAGGCTTGTAAATTAATTCCTTTAAAACCATTCAATCTGTTCTGCTACTTCCAAACTTTAGTGATTAAAGTGCCCTGTGGTCCCAAGCACCAAAGTCTAAGTAGAATGCAATCTTTGTGGCAGTGACCTTAACACTTCTCCAAAATTAGCTTTACGTTAACTTGCCAGGGTCTCTTGCCCTCGTAAACCCATGTTAAGTGAGGTTAATTATCCTATCCTTTCATTCTTTACTAACCCATTTCCTCTCACCTGCCCAAACTGATTTTGGCTGACAGGCCTGTACGTACTAGTCCCTTTAACCATTTTAAGGTTTGGGTCCTGTATTTGTTTTATTCTGGCCCAGTGAGACCTGGCTGCGTTCCAGGCAGTGCTGAAAAATCAATGCTGATTTTTGCTGAGTGCCCCTTGGCTACCTCTTTTTAAAATTCTTGGCTATGAAGGAAGGAGGCTACTGCTCTTAATATGTCTGACTTGAGTAAATGAACTGGTTCGTCCTAGCTGGGAAAGAAACATTAGTTTCACCTGCCTAGATATTTACCCCAGTGAATGGCTCAAGGAAGTTCCAGCGCAGATCAGCTAATGACACCGAAATCAGGCACTCTGCTGAAAAGACAGGAAAATGAATTTACGTCCTCAAGGAGACCTTGTGCATCCGTGTATGCCTCAGTAAAGAAGATAGACACACGTTTACTCAAAGGAAATGCTCAATCACCATGTTATACAAGCGAGAGCATGAATAACAACGTACAAACAAGTGCCACGTGTGAGCCTATTGAATACAGCAGCCCCGTTCCTGCCGTGGTGGCAACGTGCTATTATTTACCAGCTCCTTTCAGGCTTTTACTTAGCAGAGATGCCTTTGCAAGAACTGCAAGAGGTAAAATCCAGGGCAATTTAATTTGGTGTTGAATCAAAGGTTGGGGACAGGGGGAGAAAAAACCCTAAGCGTTCTTTTAGGAGAGGAAACTAAAAGTTCAACGCCCAGGAGGCGGAGAGGGACATCAGCTGATTCTCTCTGTCTGAGGGCCCCTCAGTTAAATACTGTTAAATAACAGTATTTAAAACCATGGGACTTCTTAGCCTCGCTGCAAATGTTGTGGTTTGAAAGAATAAAACCTGAACTTTTGATTTATTTGCGATACTTAGCATGTACATCAAAATAGTGTGCGTCGAAATAGAAATGGTCCTTATTTGGCTATTTGCATGCCAGCTAGACTCGTCTCCTGACCTTGGTACCCAAAGAAAACGTGGTTCTGCTGTCATCAATCATTCTTCTGGAAATGAACTGGCCCTCCTGAGTGCTGGGACAGCAGCAGGACAGGCAATATTCTCCAGGCTATAGGAATGGCTTGTCTTGCTTGGCAAGCTGGCGTGTTCAGTGCGTGAGGGAGAAATGGAAGGTAGAAGAGCAGCTGAACGATGCCTACAGTAAGAGATATGAAATAGGGCAGCATTTTGGTAGTGTTGGCTCCGGTAAGGACAGAGCTACAAAGTCCCCTTGTTACCTGCTGCACAGCAGTGAGCTGCCAGTGCTGTTCTTGAAGGGACGTGAGGGTCATTAAGTAGGGAGCTACGTCTCTCTCCCAATCTCAGCCTTTGCTGGTTGCAGAAAAAAGGGTTGTTTTTTTTAAAGTGATGAGATCTGCTCAGTGTCACCTTGTCTCCTCTGCATCAGGGTCTCCTTGGGCCACTGGGCACTCACAGTGACAATAGGCTGGAGGGAGGTGACGCACAAGGGGAAGCAAATTCCACTCATCTGTTTTTTTGGGTTTTTTTTTGCCAAGAAGGCTGTTAAGATGTGCCTTTTCTTAATGACTTTTCTTAATGACTGACACAGTTGTTATCCCGAAAGTCAGTGCAGTCTCAGCTTGAAGCTGGGGGAAAACTCTGGCAGGTCAGATCCCTTCTACAGAAGAAGTTCTGTTCCAAGCTCAGTTGTAGCCTAGCTACCACTTTTCAGCAGGTACTCAAAATATTATAGGAGTAGCTGTTGTAAAAGCACATCTCTGACATCAGGCCTCGATTGAAGGTGAACAATACAATGTTTTCTTCCATAATACTAGTAGCAGGTTTCAGATAGTGAAGCTGCTTCCTCTACAAAAAAAGAAAAAAAAAAAAGACACAAAGCAAAGTAGCAGACAGAGCAATGTAGGTTCCCGACTGAGGGCAAAGAGGTCGCCTGTAAGATGTCAAGGGAGATGTGGGAGATTTATGTTCAAGCCTCTCCAAAAGCAACTTTTGGCACGTCCGTGAACAGGTCCTTTAACCTTCCTGTGTTGCAGTGACCTGTTTGTAAACCACAGATTATTTTTTGCTTAATATGGGCTTGCTGATGCCCATGGGTTTCTGTGATGTGACCTCAGCAGGCATTGCTCATATCCTCAGGCTGTGGGGTCCTGAGGAACCATGAGGAATGTATAATTGACTTATGTGTGTCCTGTATGGGTTTGTACAGCACCTGAACAGGAGGATCCCGATGCTACCGTCTGGGCTCTTTATATGCTGCCCAAACACACGGGGTGGTCAGTAAAATACAACGCTATCCCTTTACCTGTTATCCCCTACCTCAGTTTTATTTTTGCTGGAAAACTGAAGTATGAATTGATTAGCAGCATGTCTCTCTGCATAGGTGTGCAAGCACACATAGCATCGTTGTGAGTACATAGGAAGCTGTTAGCAGGACAACTATTAACAAACAGTAAATGTTTGTGCTGGGAAGTACCCAGGCAGTTCCTAATAGGCTATGCTGGATTCCCAAGCTGAGGAGTGAAAACATGTACTTGCTTGAAAAGTCCGTGCACGCCTATGAAATGAACTGCTAGAACAGTATTTTATCCTTGGCTAGGGAAAAGCTTTGCTCTTGTTGGAGGAGGCCTGGTTGAAAATGAGGTAGGAGCTTTTTCCTCTTTTTCTGCCTCTGTGTGTACACGCATGTGTGTGAGAGAGTTGCTATGGTGAGCAAAGGGTAGGAAGAACTCTGATTTTTTTTTTTTTTTCCCCACAAAACTGTAATCTTATTCCTCCTTGTACTGACTATTTTCTGAGCTATATATACATATGTATATGTATTTATGTGAAATGCATATATGCATGCAGTCACTCGTATACACACACACAAAGCTACTTTGGAAAAGGGGATGTGTGACTCCTCACCGTGTAAAGTGACAGTCTTCTAAAGCCGCAGAGCTAATTTTTTGTGAATGGCTCAGCTGGTGACATTACTAGGCTGTGTTTCCAATTTAAGCAAAGCAATGTTAGGAGGACTGGATGAATCAGAAAAAGGCTTCCAGACTGTTAGCATTTTAATAGCAAAATGAGAGTGATTGTCCCTCTCCCCCACCAAGGTTCACGTGGAGGTGCAGCAGAAATGTGTATGAAGAACTGGAAGCTATTATATTAAACACAGCATCTTCAGCCACTGCAAACATAAAAATGACCAGGGATGGCTTTTCTGTTTAATAACCTACATTTTTTCGCTTACTGTTAAAACAGACACAGTGAGAACAGTATGATCTCACTGCAGGAGATTTTAGTAAGGACAAAGCAGATTTAAGCCTTGTGTTAACTTTGCCATAGCTGAATTTCTTCTAGGGCTTCAGCCTGTGGACTGCAGCACATTCCAGCCTTTGCAGTGAGCTTGGGGAAATGTTTCACCCCAGCTTCACATCAGGGCTGGGGAAATGCTGGTCAAACTAAACTCACAATTGGGGCTTCTGAGAAGTTTTTGCAACTGCCTGTTGTTTTCCACTGGGGACTGACAGTCGGCTGAAAGGAGAAGGGGAGCATTTCAGTGGCATTTCAAAATTTCATTTTGAAATAAAGGAGACTTTAGAATATACTGGCTCTAGTTTTTTAGGCTGGAATTTTTCAATGTACCACTTCAAAATGACTTTTCAGTTCAATCTCTCAAACAAGATCATTTGACTGTATAAAGTCAGAACTGACATAACTTCATTCTCCGTACCACTTCAAAATGACTTTTCGGTTCAATCTGTATCTCTCAAACAAGATCATTTGACTGCATAAAGTCAGAACTGACATAACTTCATTCTCACAGAATAAACTGCCACCAGATAAATATGGTTAAAGTAAGGAATCCCTGCACACACCTCTCTCTCCAGTGCCTGGGTTATTCCCTTTCCTCCTAGGATACACAGCCAATTTCTTTTCTTGCCTGACATCTAGAATCCAGGAGACATATAAAAAAAGGTTGGGGTGCCTGGCTGCCTTTTACCAAAATATTCAAATATGGTTACGTCTGGTTCAGAATATGGCAGATGCTTGCTAAAAAACTAACATTCTCCAGCATGTGGAGACACAAGTAATGCAGCTCTGTGTAGAGAGCCTGGTTGGCAAATCTTTTTGTCCATATTATCTTGGTATATCTTACTCATGAAATACAGCAGAGGGAAGTGCTCTCAGTGGTAGTTAAACATTACTGCTATGATCTTTCTTCTATGGTTTTGTGGCTTTATTATTTTACAAAGGTCAGCATTAATTCAGCAATTTTCTTGCCTTTATTCCAGTAAAAACCTTACCATATCTGCTTGTTCCTTGCCATTTATTATTCCTAGTCTGGTGTCTGCTGTTCAAAGCTTAATGGAAATCCTGTGAAATATGATATCCCACCTGTCTGTGTGAGTTTAGTACTTACAGCAGTTTTGAGTAATTTCTTTGCCTGCTCCATCCATAATTACAGCTGTACCTAAATGTAATGTTTAGTCAAGCTAAAGCCAAAGGAGCTCTGCTGATATCCTGCTTCCTTTCACTTTTAAAGGACAACAGGAGTACGAGTCTCTCTTACTTTTGCAAGCATTGCAAATTATATTTTCTCAAATTGTATTTTGTTAGCTAGGACTAACTCTGGGCTCAATACTTTTAAGGGACAACAGGAGTATGAGTCTCTCTTACTTTTGCAAGCATTTCAAATTATATTTTCTCAAATTATATTTTTGTTAGCTAGGACTAACTCTGGGCTCAATCATAGCCTGAGCATCCTTGGACAAGTTAGTGATGCTGAGGTCTCCACCTGGTGAGACCACCACCCCTTTTTAAGGTCTGCAGAGGGATAGATCCCACTGGTGAGTGCAGCACACTGAAAACCGTGGTGAGAGAGTCCAACAGGAGTGCTGAGGCATCTCTTTCTCTCTTTGCCATGCCAGGTTCACCCTGCTTTGCCACCCTGCGTCTTAGCAGGGCTTTCAAAATTAGCTTTGACCTTTTAGGAGGCTTGTTTCTGTCTAATGAGCATGGCAACTTCTTTAACGAACATCAGAGCTGGGTGCCGATTCAGCTAATTTGATTGCGTTTTATGCATTAATCAAAACCCTCATAGTAACTGACCTTGACTAGGATATAACGATGTTGAACACTGGTCTGCACTTCCCTTTCAGTGCTATGGTGGGATGTTGTGGTGAATAAGGTCCTCTGGGTCACAGTCCAACCTTCTCTCTGACCCTGCCTGTAACCTATATTCCCTGGGAGCGTTAGCCCCCTCTGTTATTCACGAAAGCATGGTGTCTTTTTCTTCTTCTCCTACAGGGATCATGCCCTGGTAGATTATTTCCCACCTCTCCTCTAAGGTCATCATGTTGAGAAACTTAAAAAAAAAAATGCTGTGGAAAAAAAAGTTCTCTAGGAAAGTGTGAGAGTACATTTATTTAAAGGGAGGGTTGCTTCCTCATTTGTGAAATTAAAAATGGAGGAAATTACCTACAGTCCTCTAGCAAGGCAGCTTGATAACTTTTGTAACGTATCAGCTCTAGAAAGTACTTTGGTTGATGATGACAGACAGTAATTAGTTTAACAATTAGTAAGTTATCGATTCATGATGTCATAAAAATTTTTGTTGCCATCGAACCAACCAATAACTTATCTTGGCAGAAGTAACATTTGTCCATTAAGCATAGAGCCTCTCAATCTATCAAACACCCATCTTCCACCCCAACTGTCTTCCACCTGACAAAAGGTGCACAAGTGGCCTTCCTACATCTGTCCTTCTGCTGAACAGGGCTTTGGTGGCTTCATCACAGTAGCAGTCGACATGGACAGAGGTGGAAAGCACAGCACCCTTTTACAAGACCTCACCAAGAGTAGAGACCACCAGAGGTGTAAGGGTGCCCTGTGGAGAGCTATGTGTTATGCACAGAAATAAAAACATCATGAAAAATGTTACTGGGGTGAAGTCACCCAGGTCTGTATCCCCACATCAGTCTAGAAGATACTTTTCTAACCTCCCCTGCTGCTTATCCCCACGTGATCTTGCCTTAATCCAGGTGCCTTAATAGTTCAGATGAATTGTATCCTAAGAGTTTTGCTTCCTTGGCTATGAAAGAACTTACCTTAGCCCCTCTGTGGCTGTTGGCATTGTGGATGTCTGAAGTTAGTTGTAATTCTGTCCGTGTCTGTCCATCTGTCTCATGTGTTTCCACTCATGATACAGATAGTTTTGCTTCCTTGGCTATGAAAGGAGCTTACCTTAGCCCCTCTGTGGCTGTTGGCATTGTGGATGTCTGAAGTTAGTTGCAATTCTGTCCGTGTCTGTCCATCTGTCTCATGTGTTTCCACTCATGATAGTCAGCACTGGATTTTGGGCTCCCAACATTCCTGTAATCATCTATTTTGTAATTCCAACCCATGAGAGCGAGGACAAGGGTAAGTTTAGTGACCTGCCTAAAACTGTGTAGTGGCTGAGACCTGACCTGTACCCACCTTCCCATTATGAATAAATAAATCAAGGCTGAGCTCAGAAAAGGCTGAGGACTCAGAGGACTTGGAGAAAGCTTTGATCTTGGGCAGCTGGGTTTGGAGTCCCAAAAGCTCCCCATCAAAGCTGAGGACCTCAGCTCTATGCTCAGCTTTGTCTCTGAGCTGATGAATCACCTTGTGTAAATAATTCCTAGAACCTGTTTGTATTTCCCTCTCCTCACTCTTTGTCTTTCTGGTCTCACTAGAGAGGAACATCTCCCTTTCACTCCAACACTGTAGGGCCTTCGGTGCCTGTTGGAGCTGCTACTGAAATGTAAATATTAATTATGTAGAGAATACATTAAAAATGCTATTAAAGCTGCAGATGGGGCAGTCTGAAGGACAAACAGTTCAGCTTTGGAATGTCTCTGGGATGAAGAAAAAACTTTTGAATGCCTTTGAGAAAAGAGATTGTGTCAAAATGTCCGTTTTCCTTTCAAACAAAACAGACATTTTCTGTTTTAATTCTCTTTGCTTTTTGTTTCTATTTCTGGAGAAGGCAGGTGACCCTGCCCCCCCCCAAAAAATCATCAAAAGGAATTGCTGTTTGTTACACTTCCTTACGTTGAAAATTTCTGATGCATTTGCAACTTTAACACTTTCTGATGTAGTATATTGGGCAGGTTATTGTATTCAAAGCAAAGTGGACCCTAAAAAAATCAAAAGGAATTGCTGTTTGTTACACTTCCTTACGTTGAAAATTTCTGATGCATTTGCAACTTTAACACTTTCTGATGTAGTATATTGGGCAGGTTATTGTATTCAAAGCAAAGTGGACCCTCCTGGTTTTGCCCAATCCCCTCCAATGTGAAAATTGTAAAAGCAGGCCCAGCTCACAGATCCCACCTTGGGACAGCCCTGTCATATGGCATATTGAAGCTATTGGCAGGATGTCCTACTATGGCCATCCCACTGACTCATCTGTCCATCCTGGCTTCTGCTGAACACTGTAGCCTCTCCGAATGCCTCTCTCCCTGCTGCCCCCATTTGTCCTTCCCCATACCCTATATTTCCCAGATGTTTGGGGCTTACAGCTGCCTCGTCCAGCACATAATATCATAGGGTCACGTTGCCTGGCTCTTTGTGTGCAGGCAAGGTCCTGATAATTTGCCTCTGGCCTTTCCTCTTACCCTCATTTTCTTCTCATCATCCAGTCAGAAGCCTTCACTCCTGTCTCTCCAAAGGGGTCCTAGCAGCTCCAAAACTACAGCTGCAAAGAAGAATAAGGGCAGGAGTAATTCCATATCATGCACTGGCACAGCTGGCTTGATAGACTGAGGCTGGCTATTGATCTTCGAGCGCTCGCTGCGTAGTGCCACCGAGATCGTCAGCACTTCTGCAATTAGCTGCTGATCAGGGTGAGCAAAGATTGGCAGAATGAAACCCCTGACGACTTCTGTGCAGATAAGCCACAGGGTTGGTTTGGTTTTTTTTGTGTCTTTCAGTGCTGCAATCTCCAGCAGTATAATTCTCCACTACCTTTGAAGATCTGCATGTTTTTCAGTCAGTTTTTTTCCTTTCCAGTTCCTGGTTGGCACTTTGCAGTTGAGCAATATTCCCAGGGGACAAATTTTAAGAGGGTTTGTGAGAGGAGAAATAGAGATGTCTGAAAACTTGACAGGATCCTGGCACACATGAAATTAAAATATTTCCCTTTCGTAGTGGTGCTCTTGTCAATGCAAGACTGACATCCAAGCATAACTTGGAAATTGAGACCTCATTAGCACTTCTCTGAATAGGTGTGTTGGGGTGTAGCTCTTTTAAACACAGGGACATGTTCATTGGTGTGTCAGTAGTTTCTGTGTGTCACTGACTGGTTCATCTATGGGTCCATTTCTCTGTACCCATACACTGGACCACAACTGTGTACTGTTGTACTGTCATTACTGCTTCACCAAGGCACCTTTGGCTACTGGTTTACACTTTACTGCTTGAATTCCAGCTCAAAATTAATTTGTGTTTTGGTCCTGCACCTCTTCAAGAAAGAAGTGAGATTTCTGCACTATAACGAGAGCAAAAGACTCCAGCCTGTTTGTCATGGGGTAATTTTTAAAAAAGGCTCCCTTTCACAATTTTGGATTTATTTATTTTTTTGACAATTCTTTATCCTCCTCTGGCTTAAATAAAGAAATGATTCACAGACTTGAGACATCCTTAAAATATCTGAACCTAGGCTGGGATAGGGGAACAGTAAGCTGCAGGACTGGAAAGAGAGAGCAGTGAGTGACATTTCTCAGGGTAATAAGGAAAAATAAGCTGGATATCTTACAGAGAGTCAAGGAGTAGAAAATGAACTAAGGTTCCTTGTATGAAAAGCAAAGTGTGGTCATGCTCAGGGAGTCACACATGCCATGTAAGAGACAAGATGCTTGTTGTAGCCCATACTTTGCAGGTGGTTTGTGCCTTTCTCCCCTGGGCTTGTTGGCTCACCTCTACCTTGGGCATCCTCTACTGTTGGCCATCTTGTTGCACCGTCGGGCACAAAGAGGTTCCATCGTCTGCCCTTCAGCGAAGGGTGGTTCCTGCTCTGGGGGATTTACCATCTTAAATTGGTGAAAGCTTAGAGGAGAAAGAGGCAGAGGGATGCACTGTTGTGTCAGCCAGCAGGTCAGCGACGCAGCCGGGCACACGGTTCAGGTCTCATCTCCCCTCCTGTGCTGTCTTCACGGGGCAACAAGGTCACCGATAAAACCAATTTGGAAAATTAAGCTGTTAAATATAAATGTGATTTGGCTTTAACAGCAGTGGAAAGCCGGGGAACAGGTCAGGTCCGAGAGAGCTGCGTACCGCTCTGTTTGGAAATAAATTGTTTCTCTGGAATGGAAATGATGGGAGATTGCAAATATTGGAAAAAAACATTAAACCTACCAAAAATATTACAGCAAAATCCTGTATAAGCACACACAAAGCCTGCTGGCTTGTCTTTTCATGCAGACTGTGCTTTATGCAAATAAAACTAAAAAAAAAAAGGCAAATCACCTCAGAGAGAATGAGGAACTAATGCACATTGAATATAAAAATCCATACGAGTTCTTTTCTTTTTTTGGAAGTTAGCAAAGGTCATTGAATCCTTTGAAGATTAATTCCCTTTTTAAAAATCCCAATTCTCCCAGATGCCATCGAATTGTTTCTTCCAATGACCGCAGATAAAATCTCAGAGCCAAATGCTCTATTGTGCATCTGTCAGAGCTGCAAATCACTGGCCTAGCCCCGTGTTTCCGGAGCAGGGCTGCATCCTTGTGGCATGTTCTTGCTTGTTCCCTGCTCTCACCCCTTGTGTTTAATGGTGTTGGCTCCTTCTCTGCTAAGAATGGCTTTGAGTGAATAGCAGGGTTACTGGTGGCAAGCCCCAACTCACTTGCTGAGCCAAATGTGTCTTTTTTTTGAGTCCAGGTGGAAAATAGAGGGTACTTTTCCTTCCCCTTCCAGATAAACCGGCGTCAATCCTAAGCTTCTTCCCCCTGCACCTTTTTTGGACTAAGTGGTTCATTTGAGTGAATAGCAGGGTTACTGGTGGCAAGCCCCAACTCACTTGCTGAGCCAAATGTGTCTTTTTTTTGAGTCCAGGTGGAAAATAGAGGGTACTTTTCCTTCCCCTTCCAGATAAACCGGCGTCAATCCTAAGCTTCTTCCCCCTGCACCTTTTTTGGACTAAGTGGTTCATTTGGTTGCAGGTTTCTTTGTATTGCAGAAGGAGTCCTGTTGTGTGTAAGGCAAGGTGACAGTCTCTAGGTGCAATGTGACCCGTCCTCCACTCACCCATCTCCTTTCCCTACTATTTTGTATGACTTGGATGAATGGTGATTGCAGAGAGAAAGTACGCCTGAGGGATAAAAATCATAAACCCCCTAAGTCAGGTAGATTTCTGCACTGAGGAGAAGGATCTGGGGGTCCTGGTGGATAGCAAACTCTCCATGAACCAGCAATGTGCCCTCGTGGCCAAGAGGCCAATGGGATCCTGGGCTGCGTAGGGAAGAGTGTGGCCGGGAGGTGGAGGGAGGTCATTCTCCCCCTCTGCTCTGCACTGGGGAGGCCACAACTGGAATCCTGCCTCCAGTGCTGGGCTCCCCAGTTCAAGAGAGACAGGGAACTGCTGGAGAGAGTCCAGCGTAGGGCAACAGAGATGATGGAGGGGTTGGAGCATCTCCCTGGTGAGGAAAGGCTGAGAGAGCTGGGGCTCTTGAGCCTGGAGAAGAGAAGGCTGAGGGGAGACCTTATCAATGCTGACAAGTACCTAAAGGGTGGGTTGAGGGAGGATGGAGCTGGACTCTTCTCAGTGGTTCCCAGTGACAGGACGAGGGGCAACGGGCACAAGCTGGACCATGGGAAGTTCCACTCCAATGTGAGGAAGAACTTCTTTGGGGTGAGGGTGGCAGAGCCCTGGCAGAGGCTGCCCAGGGAGGGTGTGGAGTCCCCTTCTCTGGAGATCTTCAAGCCCCACCTGGATGCTCCTGAGTGATGTGCTCTGGGCAGCCCTGCTTTGGCAGGGGAGTTGGACTGGATGGTCTCTAGAAGGTCCCTTCCAACTCCAACAATTCCGTGATTCCGTAATTTCTTCTTCTGCTGACTTTTGTTCCCTTTGAGTGTGCTGATTTTCAAGCTTTTCTGCATGGCCCAGAGGGCTGATTGCATTTGAGATTCTTGTGTGATCACGTTAGGCCAGGAGCTAGTGTTTTAAGAAATACAGCAAATGTGTGAGTCAGGAGAGCTGGGGCACGGTGTTGTCTTAAATCTCTTCCCAGTGAAATTGATATAAATTTCCATATGAGCAGAGTTAAGCCACTAAGAGTTTCATGGGGTGTACAAGATACTGGATTATGATTCTTGTTTCATCCAGCACTGTTGTTTACAGGGTGTTTAAATTCAGGTCCTGGACTGGTCTTGATAATGCTAAACTTCTACAGTTAGTCTTCCCCTCACTCAATGACAAAAAAAAAGATTCCTGTGGAGCAAAATCAAAGGCCATTAAGAATGGAAAGGTCTATAAGTTAAAAAGTCCCACCATCCACTCAAGAGCTTGAAGGTACTATCTCCATCCACGGGTGTGCTCCAAGGGAGAGCCACCTCTCTGTTAAATGCTGCATCTCCTACTTTATCCTGAATGTGTCCAGCTTCAGCTGTGTCAGCCTCAATTTGGAGCACTTTGCAAAGGCTTGCCCTATTTATAAGGCCCTCAAGTTCAGCCTACAAAGATGAAAAGACCTAAACATGCCAATCGCTTTGAAATATTAGACCAATTTATATAGTCAGGAACTTAACAGTAAAATGAGGGACTGTTTGCTCGCTTTGTTTCTCTTCTTGCCAAATTTTATTTCTACTTGGCAGTGACTTTTAAAAATAATTCCATCACCCCTGTAAATTTTATTCATTCGGTGTCCTTAACCGTGTTCTCTAGCTTTTTCTCACTCTTAGATAGCAGGCTGATGATGTGACCTGCATGTTTGACATAACATCAATGAAGAAATAATGAATTGAGACCTTCTTTGGTGATAAAGCCCATTTTTTAGGATGGACAATTGGAATGTGTCGGCTCTGATTGCTACATCAGGCAGTAGCAGGTGCTTTGTCATCTCTAACTTTTATTTTCAGTAACATTCTCTTCTGCCTTACGGGATCGTTTGTCTTCTGTTGGTAAATTCCCATCTGCACCCAAAATGAGTTTTCAGTGCCGTATCGATGGATGGATAGAGTCAGTCTCTGGCCATTTAGTCTTCATCTATGTCGGCTCCCATGGTTTTTTGTGTCACAAATTAAAGGAGGTGTCTGTTTACAAAAATGCCTCTGTCGTCATTTTTACGCATGTTGATTTATCAATATTTTTTGCTTCTGGAGCGATGGTACATTTGCGGAGAGAGAAAGCATTTTCATCAGAATAAGGAAGGTGTTCATAAGTAATCTCTGGGTTTCTAGAGAGGTGTGGGACCAAATCGATCGCGTTAGTCTAGTCAGTCCATTTAAAGTACTTTAAGAAAGACAGTATTAGTAAGAATGTTGCGATGCAAAATCAGTTGGATTTCCCTGAAATTCAGAAGTCAATATTTTAAAGCTTTTTAATCAAAATGATGCAGGGCCTTTTGAAGAAGGAAGGGTCCCTAGGAGTATTTAGCAGGGAATAGCCCTTGTGCACTCAAATGACTATAGAGGGATGCAAGGGCCAGAGGATTTGTGGCGCAGCTCCCAGGGCTGTGCATGCCCACACAGCTGTCCATCGTGGAGACTGAGTGATCCCTGCATGATGGTGGGGTTGTTCCAGTCCTGCTAAATTTTGCCCTTCAGTTTCCCCAACTGAAGGGACTGCATAGCCAGGCTGAAATGCAAGAGGCCAAAGAAAAGACATAGTGTGTATTTTCGCCGGTAAAGCACAGTAGTTTCACTGTTTGTCTAAAGCACATGCCACAAGCAGATGCCATTTCTGTGTCTCACGGGCAGGTTTTTCCTTTTGCTCAGTTTGATCACTTTTGGAAAAGTTTGCTCTCCTTTAGCCTTTTAAATGTCGTGTTTTAACGGCGTTGCTGTAGACAGCGCTACTAATCACAGAACTTTAGAGCCATGAGTGTCTGTACCTCTTATCTCTGGGCCACAAGTCCAGACCGTAGATCCTCAGGCTAATTTCAGCCACTGTCAGGACTAATTCCCCAAACTGTTTTCAATTGCTTTGCTTTTACTGTGGGTAAGTAACTTCTGTGAACTCTGCTCCCCTAACACCATTCATTTCCATACCATTCCTGTTTCCAAGGGTCCAATCCAGCTATAATTCCCATTTGCCTACCTTACAAACATACAAAACTTTGGAGTTATTTTTTTCTTGTCATTTGATAGTAAACCATAGAAAGAGTAATTTCTTCCCTCTGGTATCTGGTTACTAACTCTCTAGTAACTACTAAGTGCTGTGATATTAAGTGACTGTTCTTTAGGATGTTTAATTATCTCCCAAAAGGCCCCAAAGTGCTTCTAATGGATCCTCTGGCTCATGCCACACATTACTATTAGCCCCCTCTGCTTCTGGTTCTTATTCCAGTAACACCAGAAAGTGGCACAGGTCCTGCAAACAGAGGAATTTTTTGCAACATGATCTCAGCCCGCTTCTCTTCCCAATCCAGAAGATTTTTGGAGTTTGCTGATCTCGAGTCATTCTACTAAATGGGTCTCTTTTGGGGCTTGCTTCCCAGTGCAATGAAACCGTGGGCGCCTTCTGTTCTCTTGTGTCGTGGGGAATTGGGTTGTTTCAAAGCTATTTCCCCTGAGGTTGTTTTAGGTAGGTCGACTATTGAACCCAGTCCTTAAAGACATTGCCAAACTGCCTCCCTGTGCAGGGAGGGACCAAATCTCCACCAGTGACACGCTGCTGATAAGGATTTCTCTCCTTGGAATATCCCAGCCTCTTGGACAGACATGTCCTTTGGCCTCATAGAGAAATATAGTGAAAAGTCTGATTTAAATAGAGGCAGAACAGTGGCAGGGAAAGGCAGTCACGCAGACCAAGTACCTTTTCCGAACGACCTTGGCGAAGACGGTCAGTTGTCTTGAAGCTGTTTAATTTTGATTTCATTTTTACATCCGTATGGATTTTAATTGCTGTAGCTGGAGATACATTTATTCTGCTTCCCGGTTCCACAGTGTGTCTGGTGAAAAATGGGGCTGATAACTTCCCAGGGAACGGCCAGTGTTTCAGACCAACTGCTCCGTTAACATCTTGGCTGCCAGATGTATTTCAGAGCTGCACTGCTGCTTTTTATAAGCCGTGGAATACAGTTTGTAAGAGCAATCATCTTCCCAAATTGGTCATTACCAAAGTTAATGACCTGTTTATTAGAACATCAACCTTGGCTTTGCCTCACGCTGTTAATTAACAAATCTGTCATTAACTGCTGGTAGCCATGAATTTGTGCATGTGTGTGGTTGGGGGGAAGAGGAGAGGGCTGTTTCATTAGGTATGGCGTATTTTAGGCGGTATCCCTGCGTATTGCGAAGACCTCGTTCTTACATAGCTCTCACAGACTGCACCATTGTTGTCCAGGAATTTGTCTAATCCCTTTTGGGACCTGCTTTATTTCCTACTTTAATCAGATTCTGTACCAGTTTCCCCAGTTCTGAGATACTGATATATCCTCAATGTACGGCAATTTTGCGCTGACTTTATCCCCGCCATAGGTGTGATGTGTTGTTATCGTGTGTTGGGAAGTGCTCTCAGAGGGAAGGAGGGCTAACCTCAGAGCAAAGAAATTATTTATGGTCCAAACTTCTCCCTGCAATGAAATTGTCTGGTTTGCAAAAGATACCCATCCCTAATTAGCTATTTGTTATTTTGAAGAAAAATGCAATTTATAGCAGCAAGATCTGGCATAACATCTGTCTCCTTAGAGACGTTTTGAAAACCATAATTCAGGTGAGAATTACAGGTTTTACCCACCTTTGTTTAGATAAATGTATTTTGCCACTCCTCTCAGCCTCTAGTGCTAATTAGACTGTCATAAAATGCCCTGGATTAATGAGGTTTCAAAACACATACACCCCTTCTGGGCCCTTCCTTGGTTCTGCCATGAGCTGTTCCTCCTCCTTCCTGCAAATGAGTCCTGTTTGTGTCACCGGGCAGGTGGAGGGACATC
The DNA here is from genome assembly GCF_001431845.1 of Calidris pugnax. Taxonomy (NCBI): domain Eukaryota; kingdom Metazoa; phylum Chordata; class Aves; order Charadriiformes; family Scolopacidae; genus Calidris; species Calidris pugnax. The sequence continues at coordinate 386,686 of NW_015090847.1, forward strand.
CCAACCAAGGGTGACCTAAATATCAAGAGGCCCTTTGGGTAATGCCCAACAGGACCAGATATGAGATCAGAACTGTTCAAAGGCATTTACAGTCCAGGGGTAACCTTCTGTGAGGCGACTGAGTTGGTCTCGTGACCATTTGCCAACGGGGAGATCTCCCTAGCCCAGTCCCTGTCCATGCATTCCTCTGTCTGTCTTGGCATCCATCACATATGGTACTGATCCAGTTCACCTCACTGACCCACCACAAAAATAGCTGTATTTTCCACTGTTGGTTTTATTAAGCAGCACTGACTTGAGGAGGGTCTAAAAAACACCCAGCCTGGGCGGAGATGATGGAGCAAGTGTGGGTGGGCACGTGGCATGGGAAGGACACATGGAGGTGAAGAGGGACCTGATGGTGGTGATGAAGCGCTGGTGTAGCTTGAGCCTATAACAATGAACTCTCAGGCAAAATAATGAACTCAGGAAAAAAAAGCTCCTTGGGCAGATACCTGACTTTAAATCTGAGGGGAATCTGTTTTACTTACATATATCAGAGCTGGCTTTCTGTAACCGCTAAGACAGTTTGGTATCCAGATCCCTCTCAATTCACATGAAAATTAAGTGCCCCTGTGTACAATTAAAAATCCCCACCTTAGATCTGTGTTGGCTGAGGGTGCAGATAACCTTTTCAAGGTCACAGAGAAAGGCAGGAGCTAAGGCACCCCACCAACTCAGGCACGGATGGAGGGAGGTGACACGGAGGTTACCACACTGGTTGCTGCTATTTACAGACTGGCTGTAAGGATTGTCAGCACCTGGAGTGCAACATTTTCTGTGGAGAATCCTGTGACACGGATGGAGGGAGGTGACACTGAGGTTACCACACTGGTTGCTGCTATTTGCAGACTGGCTGTAAGGATTGTCAGCACCTGGAGTGCAACATTTTCTGTGGAGAATCACTGAGCAGTCCTTTTCCTTCATTAGGTGTTTTCACCTCGTGTGCTGGATTAGCCAGGAGTTAAACTGTTTGCAAATAGCAGCTCCCTCACACCAGTCCTCTCCCCAGGATCTGCAGACTCCCCTTTTCTTCTTTTCCCTGGGTCTTTGCTGTTTTAAAATAATACGTCTATATTTCATCGGTGGACAAAGAAGGGAGAAGAGGAATGGACTATTGAGACGAGGGTGTTTCATCCTACATGGACAGATATATAGCAAAATAAAATGTAAAGTGTAAGAGTCACTCAGATGAAACCTCGATCCCAGAGCTCACTCAGCTGGCAAAAGAGAAGCCCTTTGCTCTCTATCATCTCGGATCCAGTCTTATTTGACATCTAGAAAAGCAAAATAAATGAGATATTTCAGAACAGGTGCTTCAAAGCTATTTTTACCTTTGAAATGTACTACTGAAAAAAAAAATCTTCTAAATAAAAAAAAAAAAGAACAAAATAAAAAATATTCTATTCACCAAGTCATCAAGGAAGGAATATAATGAAAGACTCAATCTTCTAAATAAAAAAAAAAGAACAAAATAAAAAATATCCTATTCACCAAGTCATCAAGGAAGGAATATAATGAAAGACTGAAATCATGGAAGGGAAGTCCAGTTTTAGGGTAAAAAAATTTTAATCACATTTTTTTGTGACTTTGGCTGGCAGATGTCTTAGCAAGTGTGAACTGAGAGGTTTGTAGGCTCCAGGCTGTTCTACCACCTAATCAGAGCCCTGGTCCCCTTGGAGCTCTAGTGTGATACCTCCAATAATAGATAGTGTGCTACATTTAATAGAGAAGCCATCAAAACAACCTGCAGCTTTGACTGGCCACTGGAGCTTTAGTATAAATGGGAGGAATATAAATGGCAAATAAGCAAATGATTCTTCCATTTGTGGCAAATATCCTACCCTTCACATTCTGTGTTTGATGTGTGGATTATAATCAGGCTGTTACTTCAGAGCAAGAAGGGGGGCAGGATGGAGCAGAAAGCATCGTGTTTTCAGTAAATCATTTCTTTAAAACAGCAGTCTCCTTACCAGCTAAAGACTTTCTCATCTTAAGTGCATCTGGCATTGTCAACAAATCCTGTGTCTTTTCACTTGATTGATCATAGACTTTAAAGAAGTGGTTATTTCCCTGATAAATGAGATATCATAGGCATTCATCTATTACAGAACTGCTGTAGATAATTAATCACTGCCATCAGCTCATTACAGCTCTTAAGGGTACATGTGAATATTCTCTAAGTTAACAGAACAAAAACTCCAGGTGGAAGGTTAATACCACTTTTAAAATCAATGTGACATTGCAGAATAGGTCAGCCACTGCTGTTTTAGATTTGGTACTTGCGCCACAGGGTTTGTCATGAGACCCTTTGGTCAGTAATGATGGGCCAAAGTCACACTGGGTGGGAGGTGGGGCAGTTCTGCTGAAATTTGGGGAACCATCCCCACTGGAGATACAAAGCTCTGTGGTTACTGCCAGCTGAGAAAGCCCCTTGCTTTGTCAATGCCAGGCATAACCCAGGGCTAAAACAGGTCACAAAATGTGTCCAAGACACATGGGATCCCACGGGTGAACTGGACCTTGGCAGTCAACAGTAGAAGTGATCGTTTTATACCACCCTTCACCCTTTCTAGCAGTGGATGAGAGCGGACTCGTTCCACAGTGATGATAAATGTTCATTTTTAGGAGAGGTGATTGTGGCACTACTAGTTTGTGGCACTACTAGTTTGCTAGCCCAAGCCCGTGTGTCTGCACTGTTCTCTTTCGAAGCGTTGAGGGGAGGTGATTGTGGCACTACTGGTTTGCTAGCCCAAGCCCATGTGTCTGCACTGTTCTCTTTCGAAGCGTTGTCTTTAAAAGTGACAGCACAAGACCAACTCTGGCTTGCTGAGCTGTTGGGAATGATTATCATGGAATTTTTTCATTTCTGCCAGCAGTGGCCACAGCAGATAGGCTGAAATCTCTCACCTGCGTGCGTGCAGCTCCCTGGGAAGTCACGGGCCTCACACCTCGCTAACTGATGTTGTTCAGCTTGATATATTACCTCCTACTGAAACTATCTCTTTTTCAAAGCCTTTGGGAAAAAGTGCAGAAAAATGGTGAAAGATTTGTTTCCTTTCCCCACGCAATTCACTCGTCGGTTTCTACAAATACCTGTGGGGTGTCTTGAGTCAAGTAAGACTCTGTTCACCTAGAAAGCAGTCTTGGAGGGAGCAGCAGAAATGACCAAACATGTTTCCTAAGGGATTTTTTTCATTATAAACTTAGAGGCTTTGCTTGCAGGGTCTGTTCAAGATGTGGTAGTAATAACAGAAAAAGGTAGTAATAATAGAAAAAGAAGCTACAACACAAAACATTAAGGAAAGCATTCCAGGAGAATAACTTTCAGAAAGAAAGACTCTTGTTTTGCCTGCTTCTCTGAATTTCTGAGTAGGGTTAGAACAGTATGTGTGGATAGCAAGGCTTTCTGAAGGTTAACAGTTTTGGAGGAGACATTTAATTTTAGCAATGTATTCCGAGTTTATGTCCAAGTTTTTGATTTGGGATTGTCTCAGCAGAAGGAATAAAAAGGTCTAAACTTGGAGGAAAAAAGCAATGACACCTCTTCCCCCCCATATTTTCAACAAAGCCTGTTGAAATTTATGGGTTTAGGAAAGTAAGTGGCTGCAGATGGCAGAAGGTTATGGAAACAACAAGATGGTAACATTGGGACAATCGGGACATTTGAGACAAGTTCTTTAAATTACCAGAGGTTTTTTATTTTTATATCCTGTTTTTTCTGTCAACTGTAGTGATCCTACTAGTGACATATGGGAGAGCTCTGGCAGGGACTTGAGGTTGGAGCTGCTTCTCAGGAGAGCCCAGTACTGGCGATTCAGGCCTTGTTCAAGTGAGGGATCTCAGTGCATCTTTAATTTGAAATTAACGAATAATCACATCTTCAAACAAGAGCAGTTTGCTTAAGTCTTCCCTGCAAGATGGCATTAAAGAGCCAAGTGTCCTTTCTTGGACTTTGCTAAAAAATTCAGCCACGTATGTTTTCTTAGGGAGCCCGTTGGTAGAGCAGAGTGGCACCCTGAAATCCAGTAACATTTTGGTTTCACTGGATGAAGCCAGAGGAGCGATGTGCAGAGCTGCAGGGAAGAAGAAACAAGGCAGGAGGCTCTGCTGGCAGATGATATACTGAAAGTCCTGAGGATTTGGGTTTGTTTGAAAGCTGCTAAGGGATATCAACCCATCCACTTAAAAGGAGCTGCCTTTCAAACACAAAAACAAGGCAGCCCTGTGAAAGCAAGGAATAAAAGCAGCTTGATGTATTCTGATGGTAAAATTAGAAAACAGAGATGTATAAAAGCCAATGAGCAAATAGTGCAAGTCAAGAAATATGATGTGCTCCGCATTCTTTTAATAGTTTATTACTGAGCAGATTACACAATATTTGACACTGATGCTTGAAAAGCCTCCTGCCGTTTAACAGTACTCTGCAATAAAATGCTATAATCTGGTAGTGCACCACACTGCCTCTATAACCCAGAATTTGTAGGGGAATATTTCCCTTGCCTTCAGTCCCTCTGTCATTTTGCTTAAAGAAGGAGAAGAAGCTGCGACTTCTCTCCACCCTCTTTTCCCTGATTACATGCCCCCAGCCCTGATTGCGGCTCCCTGAGAGCTTTCCTCCTGCCTGGCTTTTCCTGGCAGTTAGTCTTTCTGGGTGTTGCTCAGAGACTGCAGAGGGGATGGCAGGAGCACACAGAAAATTGCAGCAGGAGCAGTAAGGCAGCAGTAGGTGGAGGGAAAGTTACTATTTTCCACAATCAGGGAAAGAGGCCGTGCCGCAGCAGGGGGTGGAGGGCCTTATAGGCAGGGGGAAAGGCTCTTGTGCATGGGATTAGGGCTCCAGCTGAAGGGTGCCGAGGAGGCGTGATGTTATTCCCAACAGCAAGCTGGAAAGGTGATCCCTTGGCAGCATTTTGAGTTGGCAGAAGGGATAAAGAATAGCTCCAGCAAAAGATGAACTCGTTAGGCAGACAGGAGAGGCCAGATCTTGGAACTGGTACCTAGTAAGTGTCCAAGATCTGGACGTGGCTTAGGCTGGGGAGAAGGGCACATTAAAAAAAAAAGTGAAATGAAAATAAAGTTTAGAGTCCTTTGCTAAATACCTGGATGCAGAACTAGGTTTTCCACCACAGCACTTGTTTTTCCACCGCAGCAGTGCTGTAAGCCACCCCTGACGATGCATTTCTTTAATATTTCTCTTGTTCAATAGTTATAGCAGTAGCTGTTGGAATTAATTATGATTAATTTAATTATAGGTATAAACCAGGTCTTTTTCAAAGTGAATTATAGTTTCCTTCAACAGTATGTGGTGGTTAAGCGCTGGTAATTAAGGGTTTGAATGAGGGCTTGACAGTGCGCTTTCCCATAATTGAAATTCCACTGCAAAGCCCGTAGTGTTTGCAATCCAGCACACAGCCCTGAGCTCTCTCTGGGTTTGGGTTTTTTTTGGTGGCAAAATATATATAAGATAGGTTACCACGAAGGGCTGCCCTTTATCAACCCGCTGCTGAATGCCTAAGATGTCTAATAATTCATTTAACACGTTTATCTGTGTAGTTCAGTCTTAACTGAGGAGATGGTGGTGCTGTGGGTTTGAAACTCAAGTGCCAGCCCTATTGATGAGGGAAGGGGAGAGGATTTCATTTAGCCTGAAGTCTCTGGCTCTGACCCTCCAAAAAGGGAAGAGCCTCTTGAAGGCTGCAGGGGGATTTTGGTTAGAGAAAACCAGTTCTTTCACAAAAGATATGTTTGAGGATTGTGCTTTTCTGAGAGTTGTAGTAATGTGGTTTCAGGCATGTCTTCAGAGCAGGAGCAGTGAGCCCTGGGTGCTGCTGTTTTGGGGTGAGTGCTCCTGCCCAGCCAGGCTGGCTTTAATGAAATGTTAGCTATTTAATCCCACTGAAAAAAAAATAATAAAAAAAGCTGTAGTCAATTTCTATCACTCCATGTGATTTGCATTTGGAGAAATACTAAGGTGTTGGAGTGGCTTCAGAGTAAACGGAAATAATTTGTCCTGCGCTACGGTAATTCAAAAGCACAAACCACCTTGGCACATGATGATGAGGAACTGCCACGGGCTGGTGGTCTCAGGCAGCACCTTGGGAATATCTATGTTTTTGGGACTGGCTGTAGGTATGCCCAGCCATCCGGATGGGTTTCTGTGGCTTTTAAATCCAATGGCAAAAATAAGCAGGTTAACTAGCTGTTTAAGAATAGGTTTAAGGAGCCATTACTTTGCTCAGCCTGAAGTTACCTACGATTTCCATGTGTCTCCTGTTGCAGGTTTAAGGGTAACCCTCCACACTAGACTCAGGCTCTATTCACAGTAAAATTTGGCACAGGGTGCAATAAAGACAGAAGGGCTGTTTCTGGGGTTGCAACAGGAGCTGGGTGGTAGTAGGAGCTTCATGCCCAGCAGGGAATGGCTGGGGTCTCTCCTGGATAAACACACCACAAAGCTAGGGGAGGTTTACACACCACACTTTATTGGCTTTGTACCAGCCCAAGGAATCTGTTGTGTAAAAAATATACATCCATTCCCTGCTGTGGAATAAAAAGACACCTCTGCAACTAAGTGAACAAGGAGGAGGGCTGCCATTCAGCTCAACACAAAGGGGATGTCACTCCCAGCCCAGAAAGCCAACCCCATCCTGGGCTGCATCAAGAGAAGTGTGGCCAGCAGGTTTGAGGGGGTGATTCTGTCCCTCTGCTCTGCTCTGGTGTCTAGGGCCCCCAGTATAAGAAGGATATGGACCTGTTGGAGCAAGTCCAGAGGAGGGCCACAAAAATGATCTGGGGGCTGGAGCACATCTCCTCTGAGGAGAAGCTGAGAGAGCTGGGGGTGTTCTGGAGCACATCTCCTTTGAGGAGAAGCTGAGAGAGCTGGGGGTGTTCAGTCTGAAGAAGAGAAGGCTCTGAGGACACCTTGTTGTGGCATTTCAGTTCTTACAGGGGTTATAAGAAAGACAAGGGAAAACATTTTAGTAGGGTCTGGCTTTAAACTAAAAGAGGGAAGATTTAGACCAGATATAAGGAAGAAATTTTTTACAGTGAGGGTGGTGAAACACTGGAACAAATCACCCAGAGAGCTGGTACGTGCTTAATCCCTGGAAAAATTCAATGTCAGGTTGGAGATGCCCCTCCTCATTGCAGAGGAGGCTGGACTAGATGACCTTTAAAGGTCCCTTCCAACCCAAACTATTCTATGATTGTGTGTCACCTAGGTATGAACCCAAAGGTGTTGTATGATCATGGGGGTGGCAGCAAATACCAGTCCCTTCTCATGTCTTCTCCAGGCTTTCTCCCCAGCCACGGAGGGAGGAAAAGTTTTCACATTGAATTTGCAGTCTTTTGTCAGGTTGTCACAACCTTAACATTATTTAAATGTAATTTTTTAGTCTATGAATTTGAATTATCCATGGATTCGATTCATTACCAACACATGCCTAGTAGCCAGTTTCTAAATTACGTTGCTGCTGACTTGAATTATTATAAATAAGACTGTTGAGGACACCTTGTTGTGGCATTTCAGTTCTTACAGGGGGTATAAGAAAGATGGGGGAAAACATTTTAGTAGGGTCTGTTGCGAGAGGACAAAGGGTAATGGCTTTAAACTAAAAGTTATAAGAAAGACAAGGGAAAACATTTTAGTAGGGTCTGGCTTTAAACTAAAAGAGGGAAGATTTAGACCAGATATAAGGAAGAAATTTTTTACAGTGAGGGTGGTGAAACACTGGAACAAATCACCCAGAGAGCTGGTACGTGCTTAATCCCTGGAAAAATTCAATGTCAGGTTGGAGATGCCCCTCCTCATTGCAGAGGAGGCTGGACTAGATGACCTTTAAAGGTCCCTTCCAACCCAAACTATTCTATGATTGTGTGTCACCTAGGTATGAACCCAAAGGTGTTGTATGATCATGGGGGTGGCAGCAAATACCAGTCCCTTCTCATGTCTTCTCCAGGCTTTCTCCCCAGCCACGGAGGGAGGAAAAGTTTTCACATTGAATTTGCAGTCTTTTGTCAGGTTGTCACAACCTTAACATTATTTAAATGTAATTTTTTAGTCTATGAATTTGAATTATCCATGGATTCGATTCATTACCAACACATGCCTAGTAGCCAGTTTCTAAATTACGTTGCTGCTGACTTGAATTATTATAAATAAGACTGTGCCAAATGTCAATTGATTATTCAGGAGTAATCAATAGAGAGAGAGAAAAGACAGCTGTGGTTGACTAACAGCAAATGATTTTTATTCCACAGTCCTGGAATTTAGAGTAAGGCAGTAAGTCAATCTGCACACCAGTCCCCCAACAGACAGATGCAAAGGGAGCTCCTTACCAATAAGAGCCGGCGAGTCTGCAGTCAGCCACAAGCCCAAGTGTCCCTGGAAAAGGCTTGCAACTGCTAAACCTCCAGATTTTGTCACTGACTCGTTCTTAGACTAGGTTTTTATTCCTCCACGTGCAGGAGATCCTTTTGAATCCTCTCTCTGGGGCGTTGCAGTCGTGGTACCGGCGTGGTGGGCTGGCAGTGGCTGGCTGCCAGGTATCACCCAGCCCCTCGCTCACTGCCCTCCCCAACAACACAAGGGGGGAAATTAAGTAAAAAAAACCAACCTGTGGGTTGAGATAAAGTCAGGGAGATCGCTTACCAGTTACTGTCACTGGCAAACCAGGCTTGACTTGGGAAAAATTAAATTTCTGTGTCTTCCCAGAGGTGCCACCACCTCATCTGAAGGGCTGAGGGGAAAAAGGCAAGGAGAAGTACGGCAGCAAAATTCAAAGGGAAGCTTTGCCACCAGACTTTGCTCTTTGCAAAAGGCTTTTCCGCTGCCCACAACATCATCCTCTTGAAACCTGTCCTTTCTTCACCCTTCTTAGCCTAGAAAATCTGAATCCAAATGGGAAAGCAAATATATTTTGTGTGGTTGGAAGGAAAGCTGCATTAGTTGTCATCCCTTTTTCTACTTCCATTCAGTTGCTGAAGGGGACATGTACCTGTGTCCCAGGTGCCCCAGGTCACAGTCCTGTGTCTGGGTGTACAGATGCATTTGCCAGTGCTTGAAACAAAAGATGGAGGGTTTACACTCAAGGACTGAGGTCTGGGAGCAGGTTTCATTCTGCTCCTGGAGGTACATGGGGTTGCCTCCAGTGCAGGCTTCTGCACGTGAAAGTATTTTAAACCACAACATCAAAATTCACTGGAGATATCCATCAGGACCCTCAGAAATATTTGAGGTAATAACCTAAACCAAGGCAGATTAAGGAGCATGGTCCTACGACTTGCTCTCTAGTGGAAAGAGCTGTGCAGAGCTCAACATGCCTCCGTGGTTGTGCAAGCATTGATGAAAAGAGCAGCAATCCTGTCCCAGAGACACAGCCACCCCCTGTATCTGCTACAGCTGAATTTCCAGGCTTATTTCTAATGAACAAATTAAAACACACCAAGTAAAAGTCATCCTTTGTATAACTGCATGATTTTTATTACAATCACAGAGGAAAAACCTGTCGTTGCTGTGACAGATCTGCTGTCTCTCACACTCTCATGGCACTTGCTGCTTTTCTGAAGACCTGCTGGAGTCCTGCAGCTGCAGGGTTCCCTGTAGTTGCGGAGGAATCCAGCACTCTAAATAAGCCAATAAATAAAATACATGTTTCTAGATACTGTAGATGCAAAGGAAAGCTTTAAAAAGATGAACTTAAAAGGCAAATTTAAGAGAATCCTTGATGAACTCTTAAATAAAGAAGATACTCAGCTAACGTAGCTCTTGAAAAAAAAGAAAGCCTCCCTACGGGGAAAACATTAGAGATTTGTTAACTATTTATCAGGCAAACGTGAAAATTATCGTCTGAAGAAGCCCGGCCTGAGATTTTTAAAGCTTGTCTCAACTCATATCATTGCCATGTAGTCACAGTCAAAAAAAAAATAATATGTAAGCTTTGTGGAGTTTATCCTGGGGGCTGGTTTAGAAGTTTTCTGCCTGGGTTTGCTTTGGGTCTCCAGGTGTGGGGATGTCAGTAGGGGCTGCAAAATAGCAGCGGTGGGTGCCAGAGGTGCTGGAGCCATCAGCCCCGATGGGCTGCAGCTGTGCAATGCAGGGCCCCTTACACCTGGAGAAGATGGGAGCTGTGGGGCTTGGACAGCAGTTGTAGGAGCTGGAGAGGAGGAAAGGGTATTGGATGAGCGTTTTGGCTGCACAGGGACAACGTGGATACTCCTGGAGTTCCTTGAAGTTAAGCAGGTGTGTGTTTCTTGGGCTTGCTGGCTGTGTTAGAAAGGAATTAAACCCTCTCTGTTACTGTATCTTAGCTGGAAAGACTGTATCATGGAATCACAGAGTTGTTGGGGTTGGAAGGGACCTCTAGAGACCATCCAGTCCAACTCCCCTGCCAAAGCAGGGTTGCCCAGAGCACATCACTCAGGACTCCATCCAGGTGGGGCTTGAAGATCTCCAGAGAAGGGGACTCCACACCCTCCCTGGGCAGCCTCTGCCAGGGCTCTGCCACCCTCAAAGTAAAGAAGTTCTTCCTCACATTGGAGTGGAACTTCCCATGGTCCAGCTTGTGCCCGTTGCCCCTCGTCCTGTCACTGGGAACCACTGAAAAGAGTCCGGCTCCATCCTCCTTCAACCCACCCTTGAGATCCTTGTCAGCATTAATAAGGTCTCCCCTCAGCCTTCTCTTCTCCAGGCTCAAGAGCCCCAGCTCTCTCAGCCTTTCCTCATCAGGGAGATGCTCCAACCCCTCCATCATCTCTCTTGCCCTTCGCTGGACTCTCTCCAGCAGTTCCCTGTATCTTGCTGCGTTTGATATGAAATGGGGCAGCAGCAACGGCCACAGCAGCCTGTCTTGCCTTTGCTTTGCCCTTCAGTGGGGCATTTGAGGGTGGCCCTGCAAAATAAGTCTGGAGTTGGGTCTTGGTGCCATGCGAGCTTCCCGTGGTGCGTGGGGTACAGGGAAATGCTTAGCTTGGGTGAGAGAGAGGGGGCTGCTGAGCTTTTGTGTTGTATTTTTTCCTGTGCCCACAGTCTCTGTGCGGTACAGGTTGAGGAGCTGGTCCTCTCCCCGTGCCCTGAGAGCAACCTTTATCCAGGGGGGGTAGGTTAGTAGACCCCTCCTCTTTTCTGGCAACACCCATGTGCCACTGTAGCTCTAGGCTTTATCTCAAAGCACACACACACACAAAAGCTCCAGCATCCAGAGCAAACCTGCAGCATATGGTATGGCATGGCATGGCTGGGCTGAAACCTCAGCCGAAAAATGCTGTTTTCTTTGTGCCAGGCTGATCTGGGCCACCCCCTGACCTTGGTTACCTTTGTATTTTCATGAACTTTTGGGGGTTTTTTTTGGTGGGGTTTTGTTTGGTGGGTATTATTCTTTGCGCAATGATCACATAATGATGTTCCGATAACTTTGATTGCGGGGTGGGTCCTGTGCAAATGCTAATGAGTGCATTAATAGTTAGCCTGACACATTATACGTGGCACCATCCCACAGCAGTGAGATGTTTGTAGTGGTGAAACCAGGCTGGATGGGGAGAGAGATGTGGTGGTGTTAGTTAAGCGTGTGGAGGATGGTAAACATCCTTAGGACCAGAGTGACTGCTACAGTATGTCTTTGGGTGGCTGACGTGACACTCCTGAGTGGGTGTGGATTTGCTTTCGGATGTGCCACAGGGGGCTGGATGGGGAGAGATGTGGTGGTGTTAGTTAGTTAAGCGTGTGGAGGATGGTAGACATCCTTAGGAACAGAGTGACTGCTACAGTATGTCTTTGGGTGGCTGACGTGACACTCCTGAGTGGGTGTGGATTTGCTTTCGGATGTGCCACAGGCACTTCACCCGGCGTAGCTCTCCTCCTTTGCTCAGGGAGACAATTAATGCTGAAAATGACTCTGCACTTCATACCTTGTGGTGAGCATTGGGAAGAGATGACGGTTTATGCAGCTGTGCTCGTGGCTGCTCTCTGAACTCTCACTAGCTTGAGAGTCAGAGCTGGGGATGGTGCTGTCTCCGTGCAGCTTATGGCCAGCTCCTCACACCCCACCACTTGTCAAGAATGTGCCTGGCAAAAAAGGCTAAGGGAGCACTTTTGAGCAAGGTGAGGGCACTTGTGCTTTATGCTCTTGTTCTTAAGCACAGATTTAAAGCGGCAGGGAAAGCCCCTGCTAGCATTTCAATAAATATCTAGGATGGGATGTGTAACAAGGAGAATTCTTGCAGATGGTGATGGTGAGAATGGCAGCCAGACCCTTGCAGAGAGCTGCAGGTTCCCTCCAGGTTAACAGCATGTGCAAATATCAGTATCTCAGCTGCTAGAATATATTGCCTTTAAGTCTTTTTTTCCTATGAAGCTTTCCTATGAAAGGGAAAGAATAATGTCCCTGTATCTAGCTGAAAGGGAAAGAATAATGTCCCTGTATCTATGTGGTCAAACAATTAACCTCTTCTTATCTGGGCTACCCCTGCACGTAAAATGCTTATGTGACAGGTGAATAGGATCTACTTTTAGACTGAAGGCCAACAGGTTTCTTGTGCTAGACATCCAGACACCACCAAAGTGCCACAATGTTCCAGACGTGTCATATGCACGCAGACATTGGCTGCAAAGGCTGCTAATATCAGAGCACTTCAATCTGGGAAATATGTTGGCGTAGGAATGCTTAGCATCTTTCTAACAGACTCATTTCTATAGTGCTCTGAGTCACTCCAGAAGCTTTCTATGCACTTGATAGTTTTTAAAAAACAAGAATTAATTGCTTGGCTTGAAATGTAGTGGAATAACTCAAGAGAACTGGGCTTTTAAATGTGACATAAATCAATGGGAGCCCTAACTCGGGATTTTCTACAAGCAAGAAACAATCAATGCACTTGGAAGGGCTGTTATCAAAAAGCACCTTACTTGAAACTTTTACAACAGCATCCATGGCAAAACTAGTATTTGGGGGTTTTTTTTAAGTTTATTTTTTGTCTTGCTCTTTCTACTATGCTTTCACTGAAGGTCTGTGGTGTGGGTATTCTCAGAATGACCACCTAGGGTTTATTCTGTTTTGATGCTGGGGGTTGTGGAGGAGGGGTTTAAAGCACCGAATTAATTCTGGCTTTCGGGGGTGGAAAAACTGCATCTCTTTGTTCTGTGCTTGCCAGTCGTGCAGCGTAAGGCATGGTTTCCCTTCCCATGTGTTAGCTGGCTGGGAGTATGGTATTGGAGCCTTCTGCAACCAGGGTGTGTAAGGCATGGTTTAATTTCCATGCCTTAGCTGGCTGGGAATATGGTATTGGAGCCTTCTGCAACCAGGGTCCAAGGGCTTCCCTGCCAGCCCCCGGGTGCCCCACCGCAAGCAATGCAAGTTTGCATCCCTGCAGCAAGGTCTAGCCAGAGCATGGGGTGGTTTGGGGCAAAGCTGCTCCTAACAGTTGCCTGAATGTTGCCAAGTGGTGCTGCTCCCCAGGCTGTGCTGCTTGGGGCTGGGAGTAGCAGGGCAGGGAGGGTGCCCTGAGCACTACGCAGGGTGGGTGCCCCTCTTCCAGATGCCATGGGAGGAAGTGTTGGGGAATGCAGTGATTTCCTTGAGTGGTTCACGGAGGGAGGTATTTGAGATGCATCTGGATACAATTTGGCTGGGAGTGTGAACCTCTTCTTGCATCCTGATGGCTGCTTGGAGGAGTCTGCAGTGATTGAGGCCTCCAAAAACATCTAGTTCTGTGCCATCTTACAGGGAGGCCACAAAATACTGCCTACTCTGCTTTCTAGTTGCAAGGACAGTTTTTATCCTGAGTTGTGCTTTTACCCTTCGAGGCATCTCGATGTTGTAGGGGGGCATAGTGTGCAAGCAAGGTTGGTAAAACCACAGTTTCTGTGCTTATAGATAGGCTAAATGCTTTCTCCAAAGAACGGAAGCTCTCCAATTCCAGGATGCTTTTCCTCTTTTCCCTTGGTTTGTAGTGAATGCAGGGAGCACTGGCAATCCAAGCACTCGTTCTCTGCTTTGAGCAGCCTGGGCAAATCCTATATGCATGAGATGAAATGAAATGTGGCTGGACAGTAGGAATGGTGAATTCAGCACCTCATCCCTCCTGTGCAGCCTGATGATGTTTACGTGGAGTCATTACCCATATCAGGGAGCTGGGCTGCTCGGCGTTGCTGCAATTTGTAAATGGCTTCATTTAGATGTCACCAATGAACTAATTTATGGAAGCTGTAATTAGCGGTGATGGGACTGCAGGTGGAAAGCAGTAAGTGGTGACATTACTTAGTGACTTCATGAGGGATTTGGAGTGTCCAGCAGCCGGCTGCTGCGTGTAAGGGAAGGATGAAAGCAAATGAAGGAAAACAAAACAAAACCCCAATCCCAAACAACACCAAAGCACACACACACACAAAAAAAGAGGAAATACATGTGGGAAGACAGATGGAAAATGAAAATCTTCTGAGTGATGGATAACCTGCTTTTATTTTCTGAGCAGAGAGGCATGATGTAGCTCATGGCTCACCGCAGCGTATCTCCTTACACGTGGGTGCTGAGTTAGACCCCGTGGAGACGTCCTACCATGGTTGTTGCACAGTTCTTGACACAAGCTGCTGGATCTGGTCCTTGCTTGTTGCTGCACGGTGAAGGGCAAAAACCCCAAGAAAGGAACAAAATAGAGCACGGATTGCAACCACTGGCTGCCAGTGGGGAGCTTTTTCAGCTTCCTAAGGTTGTGTAAACTGAGTTTTCTGCCTTGTGAGTTTTGAGGTTCCTGTCACCTCCATAGAAATCTGTAAGAAATAGCTCTATGCAGTGAGATAAGGCAACCCAAGGGTACGAGATGGGAACTGCCCAAAGGCTGTGCTCTGGGCTGTGTGTGTGACGTGATGCCTGCTGCAGGAACAGTGTGGTGGGCACCAAGACTGTGCACACAGGAGTGGTGGAATGGGGCAGTCTATAAAAAGTGATTGTGCAGTTGCTGTGATTTTATTATTATTATTATTTTTATTTTATTTTTCTGTAGTCTCTTATCCTAGTGGCCTCTAATGAACACTTGCAATAGCCGCAGTGGGGGCGGGTGTGACAGTTTGAACTAATGATCATTAATGACATGTTCTTTGAAATAAAGAACATTTTATTTCTTTGAGAAATAAAAGGAGGGCTCGAAGGAGAGTAAGAAGTATCTTGAGGGGGTTTGAGGCAGCGGTGGTTTTTTTACTTGAAGGCCATCCACCATAAACCATCCATCACAAGCAACTGTTGGCTGGTTGCACAAGCTGTATTTTCTCTCTGCAAAGGGAATGTATTGCAACACAAGTCTGTGATGGGAAACTTGCATGGGACAGGCCCGATTTCACTGAATTTCACTGAATTTTTAGAGTTGGAAGGGACCATAGAGATCATCTAGTCCAACTCCCCTGCTGAAGCAGGATTGCCCAGAGCATGTTAGAGCATATTACTCAGGAGCATCCAGGCGGGGCTTGAAGATCTCCAAAGAAGGGGACTCCACACCCTCCCTGGGCAGCCTCTTCCAGGGCTCTGTCACCCTCACTGTGAAGAAGTTTTTTCTCATATGGGAGGGAAGGAACCAAGCACAACAAATATTCTTTCATCTGGGAGGATGGGACTCCCTTAACTGCAAAGATGTGCTTTCTGGAGATACTTTCTCCCCTTTTTGTCTGTTTGACACTGCTGGTGACACTGGCTGTGCCAGCCCTCCTGTGCTTACCCCATTCCTGACCCCTATTAGCAGGGTGCTGCATCTGTGGGTTGGGCTGTATTCTGGCATAACGGGGCTGAAAAAGCAAAATGCATACTTTGAGGTATTTTTATTGCAACTCCAAAGCTTGAGAAGAGCATCTGTAGCCTCCCAGCTGCTGAGTTTGGCTGGAGGAAGGTGCTTCCTAAACTGGCCCCGCAGCCACAAGCTTGGTAACTTCCCCTTTTCTTGCTTGTTAAATCAGCAATATTTTTTTTTTTTTCCATAACGCTTGATTCTGTGAACTGATGTGATTAAGACTGAAATTGCTTTTCTGTTCAATTAAGGAAATGCCTTTTGAGTAAAAACGGTAGAAAGACCAGAATGAAATAATTGTATCAGTCTTTTCAGGTTAATTAGGGGACATTTCTGAGCTAACCCCATGTTTAAAATAATGCAAATATGGGAAACTCTATTTCAGCATCTCTTTTGTCCTAATTGCAGAGAGAAAATAATTAAATATTTTTTCAATTAAATAGTGAAATGCAACTCTCTGGTTCTTTAAATCAAATTTCATACTTGGTTTTCCTACACAAGTATGAAATGTCATGTCTTTGATCAGTTAAAAATTAAATCAGCATCTGTCTAAAATGCTACTTTGCCACACAAGTCAAACCAAGAAAACACATTTTGCTTCAGATTTTCCTGTGCAAAAATCTTTTTACTTGTACTTTGCAGAAATAATTGAATAACTTTAAGAGAACCTCGATCGGTTTTTTTGTTGGTACCTGTGGTTCAAGGCTAAGCGTGGGGCTCTTAACACTGTAAAGTGACCCAAAGCCTGATTTAAATTGTGAAAATCATCCTTAGCTAGGAGTTGATATGATTTAGTCACGTGTTGACTAGTAACAAATCAGTATTTTTGCTGCCTAGGCTGGCTGAGAGCTGCAAAGTCTTACAAATTGAAGTGGTGTAGCCACAAAATGGAGCAAAACCAAAAAAGCTTAGTAAAGAAACAACGCTGATCTCTGGCAAAAACCCCTCCTTGGAGCAAAACGAGCAGCGGTGGCGGTTTGTGAGCTGGCATTGCCATGTCTGTGTCCTGTCAGAGCCTGAGAGAGCCCAGCACAGCCATAATAGGTTTAGTATTCCCCTTGGGTTGTTATCAACAAAATCAATATGTACTAATGACTGCAGCAATAAATTTCCTCATGCTTCATATGGTAACGTTCTGCACTTACCCAGTTGTTGGTTTGACAGAGAGCAATAGAGTTTACCCTTTAAAGTTGTAAATTACTATGAAAACGCTGAGCCTCACGGTAAAATACATTCATGGATGATTTTAAGCTTAGGAAATATTGGTAATACTTTCACTAAGCATACTATTAAAATAAATAAATAGTATTTATTGCTTGGTTTCTCAGCTGCAGCTGGGTGAAGAGACATGGCATGCATGTTTATCATGCTACTTGTGGTTTCATAATGTTTATCTAAAATTGATTCTCAAAGAAGCCATCTAAGAAGCATATTTTTTCACATATCTGTTCAAAAAATCTGCCTTCAGAACAGATTTCTAGCAAGTAAAATCTTGATTTTTAAATATTTTTTTTAGTGCTGTTTAGTTTAGGAGGCCCTTTTCTATTTAGAATTTTTTTCTTGCCTTTCTCTTGTATGCTGGCAGATAAACATTTGGAAGTTGGATTAAATGTTTCAGCCCCAAATGAAACATTTGAGGCTTTTTGCTCATAGTCTATTCAAACCTTCAACACTCAATGCTTTCTTCTGAATAGGACTGGAATGCTCAAATTACAGGAGTCTACCACAAAGTAGAAATAGAGATTATTGGTTTTTTCCTCCGTGTCTGCTACCAAATCTTTTTCTCTCTTAAACTTTGGAGCCTATAAAGAGACACAAAATCCGGATGCTTTGAATTATACACTTATTATGAAAGTCCATCCACCTGAGGTAACCCCCAAGAGTCAGTTTTGGATTGCCCATAATTGTTTTGCAGTCACCTTGACAAGCTTCACTGAGCTGTGCACCCTGTTGGCCCTTGAAAGGGACTTTTAAAACGCAGGTGTATATAATGGGTCCAGAAAGGATCTAGATAAAGAGAAAGACATGAGAAAAGAAAGATAATTGCTACTTTTCAATACTTAAGTTAAATTTTTTAAAAGCATAACCAGCTGTAATCTGGTTGCCTCTGTATAGACGAGTAGCACTGTTTGAGATGCCTGGAGGTCCTCATGGAGGGGCAGGTGCGTCTGAGTGACCCCCTGCAACACGCTCAGCTCCAAGCCCAGCATCAGCTTTAGAAGTTTTCCTAAAACTCAGCCATTACACTCCTGACACAACTCAGAGAGAGGGGGCTGAGTGAGAGGAATCTGGGGTTTCTGTGCCTGAGGGCGAAGGAGATCCGCTCCCCAAGTCTGCTTCTCCACAATAATGACTTCTCATTGATCTGGAAATAAAGCGAGCCGCTGGAAGCCCCAGTCCGAGTGTGTATTAGAGCTGAGAATAAATCAAACCTGCCACACCGTTGGCAAAGATCAAACCTGCCCTGCTGGCTTGAAATCTGTGCAGTACGGCAGCACAGCATTTGGTCGAAGAAAGCAAAAACAAGTGCAGATTAATTCTCACAGCATTTGGTCAAAGAAAGCAAAAACAAGTGCAGATTAATTCTTTGGCAGCTTCATCTTTGTGCAGGGAAGGGGGGAGTCCTGACTTGTTGCGGTGCTCCGCGGCCAGCTGTGTGCTAGAGTTTGGCTCCACAAGGCCAAGGCTCACAGTGCCCAAATGCTGCAGGTTTGCTGTTGGAGGGGAATCCTTTCTGCATTTCCTCACTGCACATGATAAAAGGAGGTATCAGTCTGTTACCTTCTGCTGCAGTGCCACTATCCCCTACTGGGAGGACCTCTGTGGTGCTCGGCAGTGAACTTTTTGGATTTGAGTCCATCTGTCCTGGAGAAGAGCAGGCACGAGGCAGAGCAGAGCTAGCAGCATGATGTTTAAAGGGCTACGTATTGAGAACGCTGCAAACTGCTGACATCTGGGTTGCAATACATTGCTCTGAGGTTTTTTTCCAATTAAACTCACTGGTATAGAGAAGACCAAAGATGAGAGAAGAGGAGGTATGAGGCTGCAGCAGAGCAGAGCTAGCAGCATCACGTTTAAAGGGCTTCGTATTGAGAACGCTGCAAACTGCTGACATCTGGGTTGCAATACATTGCTCTGAGGTTTTTTTCCAATTAAACTCACTGGTATAGAGAAGACCAAAGATGTAGACACAAAAAATTAAGTCCATTGTAGTACAACTACTTTTCAAATTAAACTCATTGGTGTAGAGAAGACCAAAGATGTAGACACAAAAAATTAAGTCCATTGTAGTTTATGGTGTCCTGACCCTTCATTTTTATTATTTAGTATTATTTAACCCAGTGGGAATACTCTCCACTGGGTTAAAAACTGGCTGGAGGCCAATTAAGTCCATTGTAGTTTATGGTGTCCTGACCCTTCATTTTTATTATTTAGTATTATTTAACCCAGTGGGAATACTCTCCACTGGGTTAAAAACTGGCTGGAGGCCGGGCCCAGAGAGTGGTGCCTGCTCTGGTGAGGCAGTGTTTAACCAAGAGCAGAGCAGGGCAGAATCACCTCCCTCGACCTGCTGGCCATGCTTCTTCTGCAGCCCAGGATGGGGTTGGCTTCTTGTCAACCAACACCCCCAAAGCCTTCTCCTCAGGGCTGCTCTCAACCCATTCTCCACCCAACCTGTATTTGTGCTTGGGATTGCCGTGACCCAGCTGCAGGACCTTGTGCTTGGCCTGTTTCAACTTCATAAGGTTTGCATGGACCCACTTCTCCAGCCTGTCCATGTCCCTCTGGATGGCATCCCTTCCCTCCAGTGTGTTGACCGCTCCACACAGCTTGGTGTCATCAGCAAACTTGCTGAGGGTGCACTCAGTTTCACTCCTTTGCCCATTTTTGCTGTCCTTCTTCATACCTTGTCCAGATCTACTGTAATTTTTTGGCACGTGAGCTGAATTGTACTTGTAGTATTCAAGGTACCGTGGATTTGTATGGTAATACCAGGATGTCTCCTGTTTGGTTCTCTGGCACTGTCAAACTAGGGGAACTGTGGCATGAAATAAAATGGTGCTGCTGGGTGTTCATGGGTTGGCCCCATCCCCAGGCTGTATCGTGCAGTGTCCTCTGCTCCAAGGTACGTTTTCTTGTCCTAGAGTCCAGCCCTTTGGGAGTACCCAACCACGGGGCAGATCTTCCTGGGAGCCCAGCAGTTTTCTTGGCATCATGTTTTGGAATCAGCAAAAACATTGCGCCGCTTTTCAAGTGTAAAATTAGGACGAGCAGCTGTTTCCTACTACACCAGTGGGTTGAGTAGAGAAAAGAGCTGCTGTTGAGTGCACAAAACAGCAACGTGATCTGTCCTGCAACTTTCTGTCTGTCCCTGCTGTAAGGGACAGACAGTGTTTGCCCAAGGGGTGGTGAGCAGCTTGTCCCCTGCCTCCCCAAACTCATCCCCTGCAGCCACATCAACACAAAGGCAAATTGCCATCTTCCACCCTGCTGCTTCAGCTGAAAATGTCCTTTGCTGGTCCTGTGTCAGCCCCGCTATACCTCCTGCTGAAGAGCTGCATTGAGAAGGGACAGGATCAGACAGCACATTACACTTCCAGTTTGTCAACTGTCTCAAGGCTGTCTGCAAAAATTAGTGTAATATCAGAACTTGTCTGTATATGTGTGGAGCATCACATGCCACAAAACACTATATTGCATTTGCGTTAGGGTATGAAGCTTCTAGCAATGCCTATGTTAATTTGCCATGGTTTATTAAGAAAATTGTAACAATGCATGCTAGTTATGCGGGATGTATTCAGAGATTTATCTCCCTAGTAATGTATTAAATTAGAATAGTGACATTAGAGACCTAGATTAATGTATTAGCATTTCTACTGTAGTTTAGAGTCAGGATTATATCACAAAAGGAATTAATTTTGTGGTCTCTTCATATATCCATTTACGGGGCTGTCCTTCACCGGCTTATTGTCAATCCCAGTCACCTGGATAGATGCATGTTTATGTCACTTTTCTTCTTGCTATAAACAATGGGACACTTGCAATTTGAATGCTTAGCAGGGTCTGGGAAAAGAACTTGTTCTGCTACTTTAATCCTTGCTTTCGGGGCTTATTTGGCCAATAGTTCATATTTCTTCCACATCTATTGCAATAATCCCAATTGTGACGTTGTAGGACATCGCAAAGGCCCCATCATCCCACTGTGACTGTCATTCACTGAATACACCTGAGAAAATAAACCCCTTATTTTTTTGCACAAAGATGGGAGTAATTTGCCTCTCATATTTGAATGCTTAGATTACCCATCATCTCAGCAAATAAACTGAACTTTTAAAGAGTGTCCTCTGATGTTATAAAATGATGTGGAGAGGAACTTAGCCTGTGTGCCTTTTGGATTAGCTGTAGGATAGGCTGCAAAGTAAGCACTTGGAGATTACTTCTTGCCTGATTTGTTGCTAGAAAATCAGGAGAGATTTCCCACAGCGTTGGTCCTGACAGAGTTTTGCAGTTCTGATGGAGGGAGTATGGTGTTGACAAAGCTCTTTGGAGTGCCCTGCATGTTTCCAGCTTGAGGTTTCAGTTTTCACACCGTAAGCGAGGACTGCAAGTCAAATTTGGCCTGTGGATGAGAAATGGTGAGGGAAACCCTGTTGTGCTGTCCCTCTCCAGTCACCCCTCCGAAAAGAGTCAGCATCCTTCAAAAATTAGTCTGAGATCAGGGAAATCTCTACAGCTGCTGTTTGGTTACCACATGGGTAAAAAATTTCATTCACTCTTGTTGCAAGACACACTCAAATTGCTCGTTTCCATCACTGAAGTACTGATCCACAGAAAATTGGCTGAACTCTGAACCAGCTGAACTCTGTGAAAGTGCCCTTTTTCTTTCCTCTGTGCTCTTCCTGGGGAGACCTGAGTCAGTCTGGGCTGAACCAGGAGCCAAAAAAAATCTCCTAGGCTTTTCTGCATGTGTGTCTGCCACCTTTCCTGCTATTTGCTGGATGCCTTAGCTGTCCTGAATATAAAGATGTTGAGGCAATGTTTGCCCTGTGCTGATAGCAACCATGCCCAGCTGCTCTCCACAGAGCTCCCCATAGCAAAAATAATATGAATGTAAATGATATTACTTCTTTCTCTGTTCTGATTTTCTTTTTTTTTTTTTCATGCAATAAAATGCCTCCCGTGTGAAAGGTTCTGACGGAAGGATGAGAGGAATGATTTGACTTTAAAGCTCTGTGGCATTTTTTGGATTCTGTAATTTCAGTGCAATTTTTAATCTTTAAATTACAAGAGAAATGAATGAGTATCTTAGACATCACTAGGATTTTTCTTTTCTCCATCTATTTTCCAACCGAGTCCAATTAATTGTTTGGAAAATTTCAGAATCCCTTTCTTAAAACTGAAATATCTATTAAGAAAATGTTATTGATCATATTCTGTCCTAAATCGCTTAATATTCCAGCGATGCTTCACCCACAAAAACTTTTGCTTTCAGTGGAATTCTATAGGAATGTGAAAAACTAGCCAGTAATTAGCAAATATTATTGTGTGTGCTGGAAAGCTTAGTATGTGCCTTAGATTTAAAGACAGTTGGAGCTCCTCTCTCTTCTTAAGAAGAAAAAAAATGACTTGAAAATGTTAATCCCCAGTTGACATTCTTCAGATGTGAATGTACCTGTGCAGGTTGTTCACGGGTGTGGTGGGTCACCCTGGCTTGACTCCAGGTGCCACCAAAGCCACTCTCTCACTCCCCTCTTCAGCCAGACAGGGGAGAGAAAATATAACACAAGGCTCATGGGTCGAGATGAGGACAGGGAGAGATCCTTCAGCAATTACTGTCATGGGCAAAACAGGCTTGACTCGGGGAAATTAATTTAACCTATCAAATCAGCTGAGGGTAATGAGAAATAAAACCTAAATCTTCAAACACCTTCCCCCACACCCCTCCTTTCTTTCCAGGTGCAACTTCACTCCCCATTTCTCTACCTCCTCCCCACAAGCAGCGCAGGGGGATGGGGAATGGGGGTTGTGGTCAGTTCATCACAGATTGTCTCTGAAGCTCCTTCCTGCTCAGGTAGAGGACTCCTCACTCTTCCCCTACTCGAGGGGTGGTCCCTCCCACAGGAGACAGTCCTCCATGAACTTCTCCAATGTGAGTCCTTCCCATGGGCTGCAGTTCTTCACAAACTGCTCCATCGTGTGTGCTTTCCATGGGGTGCAGACCTTCAGGAACAGGCTGCTCCAGCGTGGGTCCCTCATGGGGTCACAAGTCCTGCCAGCAAACCTGCTCCAGCGTGGGCTCCTCTCTCTGTGGGGCCACAGGTCCTGCCAGGAGCCTCATCCAGTGCAGGTTTCCCACTGGGTCACAACCTCCTTTGGGCATCCACCTGCTCTGGTGTGGGGTCTTCCGTGGGGTCCACCATTAACCTCCATGGGCTGCAGGAGAGTCTCTGCTCTGGCGCATCTTCCACAGGCTCCACCGTTAACCTCCATGGGCTGCAGGAGAGTCTCTGCTCTGGCGCCTGGAGCACCTCATACCCTTCCCTCTTCACTGACCTTGGTGTCTGCAAATCTCTGCTCCGGCGCCTGGAGCACCTCATAGCCTTCCCTCTTCACTGACCTTGGTGTCTGCAGAGTTGTTTCTCTCACATATTCTCACTCCTTTCTCTCCTGCTGCGTTTGCTGTTGTGCAGTTTTTTTCTCCTTAAATGCTGTGATTGCTGTTGTGCAGTTTTTTTCTCCTTAAATATCTGACACAGAGGTGCTACCACCATCCCTGATGGGCTCAGCCTTGGCCAGCGGCAGGTCTGTCATGGAGTTGGCTGGCATTGGCTCTGTTGGACATAGGGAAAGCTTCTGGCAGCTTCTCACAGAAGCCACCCCACCCCGAGCCTGACAAATATGTGTCTTCATGATTTCAGCCTCTGTCATTTCTAAAACAGCCCTTTAAAAAAAAGTCAGCAGAAATTCTCCCCACAACTCATAATTTTCCTGCAATTTTTCAGTCTTGCCGAGACGCCAGTCTCATTTCCATAGTAATGCAGTTTAGAAGTTGCAAAATAACAACACAAAGAGCAAGTTGTGTGTTTGCTCACGCTGGCTCTTGTATTCTGGGTCTCGATGAAGCCAGGCACTGCGCCACTGACTGCCTCTGCTCCAACAAATACACGGGGCTCTCGATGGGGAGGCTGTTGAGTGTGTTCAGGTGCTGCCTTTGGTCACTCAAGTGAGACCTGTTGGCCACTTGCACAGGGGCAAGCTGGACCTGAAGCATGCAGGAAATAGCTGCAAGTGCTGTTTGGTACAGATTTGAGCTCGGTTTCCCCAAGCTCTCTGCCCTTGCAGCACCCACAGAGGCTTTTTGGGAGGGCTCGGAGCTCAGCTGTGTCGCACCTTCTTCCCTGCTGCTGTTGAGAAGTGCCAGTTTTCTGGAGGTGGGTGGGTACCAGCAACCCTTGACTAGACAGAGGTACTAGATCTTGGTGAGGAAGGGTACACATCACTGCAGTAACTTTGGCAATGTGATGAGGTGTTTAGAGCTTTTGTATGGTCCTGGGATTTTCAGTCTTTGCCCTCTGCCTAAAGCTGGTTCTTTGGAAAAGTTAGAGATTAAAATTATTTCACCACTTCTAGAAACATGGCTAAGGAAAACAGGGAGTCTATTTTTCTCTCCCTTCTTGGTGAACCCAATACATCATGGGAATTTTCAGTTTTTTAAAAATAATCAGAGAAAACCTCTGTCATTTACCCGCCTGTCGTTTCACCTCTCTTTGGCAAGACGAGATGACCTTAAGGTGAGAGTAAATGTTTCTTATAGTCATTACCAAGTTTCTTTTCCCAGTATGCAGTGCCAGTCTCTGCGTAACAGGGTTTTGGGCTCAGGGTCTGCAGTTCTGAATGAAGATGTTGAAAATGAGCAGCTGGAAATGTGAAAGGGCCCCTCTGTGTTAAATATCCTCGGTACAGTAAGGGGCAGTGGGCAGCAGTGTGTGCCCAGAGCTTGGTGGGTTGGTGTAAGCCATGTTCTTTCTCCCCCACAGTGTTGTGGGATTGTGTCACACCCAGTCACCATCATTTGACGTCACTCACGCTCATCTCCAAGCTCTGTGATGTATTTCTGAACACACAGTGATTATTCAGGTGGTTTCTCCAGCCTCATGAAGCTGCAGTTGGCGGTACATGCAGAGCCACATGCTTCATCACCCAGAGTGAGCTTAGTACCTTGCTGACTGCAAGAGCTATCAGGCTTCTTCATAGGTTCATAGAATCATTCAGGTTGGAAAAGACCCTTGGGATCATGGAGTCCAACCATCAACCCCACTCTACAAAGTTCTCCCCTACACCATATCCCCCAACACCACATCTGAACGACTCTTAAACACATCCAGGGATGGTGACTCCACCACCTCCCTGGGCAGGCTATTCCAGGGTCTGACCACTCTTTCTGGGAAGAATTGTTTCCTCATGTCCAGTCTAAACCTACCCTGTTGGAACTTGAAGCCATTCCCTCTTGTTGTATCACTGTGAGAAGAGACCAGCACCAACCTCTCTACAATGTCCTTTCAAGTAGTTGTAGAGAGTGATGAGGTCTCCCCTCAGCCTCCTCTTCCTCAAACTAAACAGTCCCAGCTCCCTCAATCGCTCTTCATCAGATTTATTCTCCAGGCCCTTCATTAGTTTCGTTGCCCTCCTCTGCACCCGCTCCAGCACCTCGAGATCTCTCTTGTATTGAGGTGCCCAAAACTGGACACAACACTCCAGGTGTGTTCTCCCCAGTGCTGCGTACAGGGGGACAGTCACCTCCCTACTTCTGCTGGTCACACTATTTCTAATCCAAGCCAGGATGCCATTGGCTTTCTTGGCCCCCTGGGCACCCTGCTGGCTCATATTCAGCCTCTTGGCAATTATACATGGGGTTGTTGTGGCCCAAGTGCAGGACCTGGCAGTTGGCTGCACCACACTGGTTAATTCATGGCTTTGCAAGGATCCCTCCTTGTGGTGTTTGTCTGTAATCATACAACTTGCAATCTTGGCAATTATACATGGGGTTGTTGTGGCCCAAGTGCAGGACCTGGCAGTTGGCTGCACCACACTGGTTAATTCATGGCTTTGCAAGGATCCCTCCTTGTGGTGTTTGTCTGTAATCATACAACTTGCAAAGGAGGTGACCGCTGCTGAACATTCTGGAGGTGGTCAGGCTGCATCCTGCCATCTCATGACAGCGCTGAGCGACGGCCTGGGACGGTGCAGACACCGTGTCTGGGCGCACCGCAGAGGTTAATTCCTGGCTTTGCAGGATCCCTCCTTGTGGTGTTTGTCTGTAATCATACAACTTGCAAAGGAGGTGACCACTTCTGACCCACAAAGTTGAACGTGCTGGAGGTGGTCAGGCTGCATCCTGCTGTCTCATGACAGCACTGAGCGACAGCCTGGGACGGTGCAGACACCGTGTCTGGGCTGCACCCTTGTGTGTAGTCAGATGAGATGACAGCCGTGAGCCAAGCAGCACATGTTGATGATACGTTTTTTTTTTTTAATCTTTTTTCACTCCATGCTTTCTTGCCTTGCCTTGCCTTGAAAAATACATGGCTCCGATCCCATATGCTTCAAAGTGTTCAAACATGATGGAGACATTCTTTTGGAAGACTTGTCAACCTTACATCTCCATAAATTACTTCTGGTTTCATCGCTTATCTCTTTTGGCTAAATTTCTCGGATTTTTCAAGGGTACATGCTTGACTAGCGTTGTTTTGCAATTTAAATGGTACTTACTTTAATTTAAATATCAGCAGACTCATGTGGGTTTATTTAGTGTGTATGAAAAGATGATCAAGCCAACACGTCAAGGAGCTCCTCACAGGCAGTCAGTGCTCCCTGCTGAGGGTTTATCTGATCTGCAGTGGTTCAAGTTTGTGTTTTCTTTCTTTTGTGTCAGAGAAATTTGTTGAGCAAAAACATTGATTAATCTTTGTCTTTATTTTATTCCTCGTGTTCCAGAAGACCTCTGATTCAATGTAAATGGGATTTCCAGTTTAGCTGGAGAGAACTGAGGAAAATTGGGGGGTTATTTATCCTTGCATTGGATGTGCTGGTAAAATAAGCCTGAGTTTTCAACATTAACTCGTGATTTTTTGATACCTGACACCAAAGAGAGGCCTGATCCTTACCATAGGTGCCCCTAAGTTTGAGGCTTCTGAGTTGGCATTCACATTTAAGAATGCTATAATTCCTAATTCCTGCATGAATTAGGAATTTGCTTTTGAAATTGGGTGTCAACCAGGAGTGTCAGGTTTTGCTACTTTCAGCAGATGCTACTTGCAGACCAAGAACCCCAGTAATGCTGGTGAAGGTAGTCCAGAAGGAGGATCAAGAATGACAGGATCATAATAGGCTAAACTGTAATCTAGTTTAGGGAGAAATCTTTGGGGTTTTGTCTGTCCAGAAGTAGACTGAGCTTCCTATAAAGCTTATGTGTTTATTTACATCTCTTCAGGCAACAAATGCTGACTGACAATGCCACGTAGTTTAAGGGAGTGAGCATGAATTCTTGCTCATAAGGCAGGGCAAGGAAGCAAAGTAAATTGATTGACTCCGTTGGCTCTGTCTGTGATCTTCTGAATGGGAAGTTGTTGTCTATTTGAACCCTTGGATGGTGTAAGAGCATAAACACCTCAGGCTCAGAGTTTATTTAGGGTAGGTTTCTGATACGGGCATAAACAACATCCAGATCACACAAATCAAATGCGTGTTCCTGAAGAGACTTAGGATGAGCCCAAGTAACATCAGGGCTCTCGTGTGTTATGTGCACAAGGTGTGTGATTAAAACTAGAGACAAGGTTGGCAAAGCTTAGATCTAAAGCGGTGTATATGGAGCAGCAAACAGAGGACTCTGTGACATTATCGTGCTTGGCAGCTGCAAGATAAATGGAGAGTTTACCATACTTAAGGGACTTATGAGCATAATGTTTATTTTTTGAGGTTGCAGCAGTGCCTGATGCTCATCAGCAGGAAAACCTCATTGTTAAAATAAGGAAGCTATTTCAGTCTGCTGGTTCTGACCTTTCAAGTTGTCATGAATAAAAGCCAGGTTAATGAAATGCGTTGCTCCACTAGCGAGTCGGGGAAAAAAAACTTGTCTGCTGCTCGGAAAAACAGTAAATGCCAGAGATTTATGCGGAGCCCTGGTGTGACTCCAGATTCATGTGAGCTGTCTATAGGGAAGACTGAATTCCTGTAGGGAAAAGAAGTCACCACTTGGCTCTAGGGAAGCCCACAGCCCCTGATGTCTCAGGGTGACAGATAACAATAGCCATCATGATTGTGACTTGCTAAGAGATAAGGGTCCGTTTAGCATTCTTGCCTTTGCCACTTTGCTGGCTTCAATCAGCCACAATCCTGAAGTGCAATAAGGAAAACTGCATTTGACAAGGCATTTTGAAGAACAGCATAAATCCTCCAGTAGGAAGCACCTACCTGTATGTTAGGCTGGCCACTGGTCATCCAGCCGCTGAGGAGCACCCAGAAGAGTTGGCCATTCATGAAAACGCCTTGGAGCTGGTACTGAACCGAGGAGACACTTGGGTCCTTGTTTGTGTTTCCTGGGATTGTGGAAGTGTTTGCATTTTAACAACCCAAATCCTTGCAAGCAGTAATTTTAAAGCTCAAAATATTTGTGTGAAGTGGGTATAAAACTGGCTAGGCACTTCAAAGTTAGTGCTCGACAAAGGAAACCATTTGTTGGTGGCTCTGCAGCCATGCAAACGGTTGGGTGTTGCTCCCCCAGAGCTCACAGCCTGTGTCTGTGAGGCAGCAGCGTGTGCTTTGCAACCTGTGTGGTGTGTTCTCTGCGACCCGTGTGCCTCAATGGTGTGCAAATTGTATG
Source organism: Calidris pugnax (assembly GCF_001431845.1). Taxonomy (NCBI): domain Eukaryota; kingdom Metazoa; phylum Chordata; class Aves; order Charadriiformes; family Scolopacidae; genus Calidris; species Calidris pugnax. The sequence goes on from NW_015090847.1 coordinate 415,370, forward strand.
CAAATGATGCTCAATGAGCCATCATTTATCACCAGTGAAGGTCTTTGTGGCTGTTGCAAGCAGCTCTACACCAGCGACCACAGCCCTCTGCTAGTCTGGGGAGTTGGGGGAGCTTTCTTTGCCACTCTACCTCTTTGCTCTTCCCCTTGCTTGTAGGAATAAAATCCCCTTGGAGGAATTAATGCTCCCAGCAGACGGTAGCACTGGGGTGCAACACCAGCTATCTCAGAGGAAATGCAGTGGGCTACTGCTTTTAGTGTGTAGCAAGGTGTCCTAATGCTTAGGGGAGACCTTATTGCTCTCTCCAACTCCCTGAAAGGAGGGGGTAGAGAGATGGGGGTCGGTCTCTTTTCTCAAGTCACAGGCGACAGGATGAGAGGAAATGGCCTCAAGTTACACCAGGGGAGGTTCAGGCTGGATATTAGGAAAATTTTTTTCACTGAAAGGGGTCTCAGCCATTGGTAAGGTCTGCCCAGGTAGGGGGTTGAGGCACCATCCCTGGAGGTGTTCAAAAGACGGGTTGATGAAGTGCTGGGAGGTCTGGTTTAGTGATGATGCTCCTTGTTTGTTGTGTGGGTGTCTATTTTTGTCAGTGAGGTTGACGGTTGGACAAGATGATCTTTAAGGTCCCTTCCAACCTAGAAGATTCTGTGATTCTGTGGTTAGTGGCTGGGACCTGGAATTGAAGAGATCTTCCTTGTCAGGCTTTAACTCCAAAGAGGCTCTCTCCAGCCCAGAAACTAAACCTGGCTTTGTCGTTACTCAGTGTGCCGCTATATGGGATGGAAGGAAGAATTCAGGGGTGAATTTCAGGCTTCTTTCCCTGTGTGACTCCTTCTAAACACAGGGGAAAGAAATGCAAGACCCTTTTTAAAAGCAAATCTGGTTGTTTTCTTTCTAACCTCACTTTCCCTGGAGTAAAGTCAGTCTAAAATAGGCATCTAATGCTGTTAGAGGGGCCCTGGGGCATCACTCCTGGCCTCCAGAAAAGCCAAGTTCTCCCGTAGCTCCTTTGTTGCCTCTGTTGGCCCCACATCTCAGCTCTGCCACAGAGTCCTAAATGACACTGGGTGCCCAGGCAGTGGCACTGAATCTAACCCTGTGTCAAAAGACTCGTGGCGATGAATATAAGCCTGTAGATCAAATTTCAGAGTGGATGACTCCTTCTCGGGGCCATTAGCGAGACTGAAAAATCAGACTTTATAATACAAAGCAATCTTCCACCTGAACTCCGGGACAGCTACTCTAGCTCCACAATATGTTATTTAAAGCCTGTTTTATAATAGAATTTGGTATTGCAGTATGTATAATTTATAATATATTAAATCCCATTTCATAATATATTTTAATCTCTGATGATGAATAGCTGGGACAGTTTTGCAGGTTCTATAATATCACTATGGCAACATAATTTAAAAAAAAAAAAAGTAGGAGAATTGAGAGATACCAAGAACTGGTCAAGGAAAGAATAATGACACTTGTCAATTTGCATTCTTACCTATAGTTTATTTTCTTCTTGGAAATGGCATCTATTCTGATATTTTTGCATGTATTTTAAAGAAATTGCTTGTGACGTTACTGAAATGTTGCATCTCCTTTAACCTTTGAGGGCTCAACTTTGAAAAGATTTGTTTTCCATTGCAGTGCTAAATGACTTAAACCATCTACAAAAATGATTAGAACTCAGCAGGTATTGGTGGTCTGGAAATATAGCTTCCATCAGATTTCCAATGTTTCTCCAAAATCAAAATAGCTCTCTATGAGCACTTCATGCTTTATGCTTAATTTAGAAAAATGGGACTTGTCTGTCATACTGAATGGTTGACTGTTTTTAAAAATCAGGCTGCTTGTTTTGAAGCCTACATTTTGACGAAGCCTCTAAATGGTAATTATTCTTTTCCCGAGCAGTAGTCAGCAAAGCGTATTCATCATTTGTTACCAAAGAAAGAAAGAAATCTCATATTTTACCCTCCTTTCCAAGCGGTGGTGGTGCATCTCTAAAATGTCACTGCAGTATCTCAAAGAATTGGGATCAAAAAGCCTGAAGGTCTGTGGATCACCAGATCCACATGGATGCCATTCATCCATGGAAGACTCTGATTTTTGGCATATTCTCAAACTCAGGCCATTTCCTCCTGAAGAGCAGACTTTTGAAGGCCCCAGGTCTGAGGACCAAACGCTTTCAGTTGCTGGGTGTTATTCCTAGTCTCGTACTTTCAAGTACTAGAAAAATCCTTTTTGAGGATAACAGTTTATGGCTATAATGGTTTGTTTTCTGATTTATATTGTCCAGCCACTGAGGGGCTCTTCTTTCAAATACGTAAGAGCTCCATGCACAAGTCTCTGGTCAATGGGAAAGACAGTGCTGGAAACTGAGCTGGGTAGGAGCTCACTTGCCCTCTGGGCTTCCTGCTTGGCTTTCTTAAAGACCTCAGGACTCTGCTATTCTGACCAATCCAACAAATCATGTTCCTCTCTCTTTTTGCACAGGATCTTTTTGTGATCCTCAGCAGAACTGATTTCCTTCAGCCTCCAAATTCTTCCTTTCCAGCCGGGCCTACCCCTTGCCATCGAGGGTTTTAACACTCCCTGCCCTTCTCCACCTCTTACGGAGCAGACTCTCTGTTTGACTGCTCCTTCTCCTTTCTGAGCTAAACCTTCTCCAGTGCCTTTCAGCACCCAGCCAGGTTTTGGCTGGTGGCAGCCATGCAAACCACGAGCAGGAATTTGCTAGCCCTACTCGTGGCAGCTAATATGAGACTGAAGGTAAGAATATACCCAAAATGTCTGGGGACATCTGGGCATTCATTTTTCCCCGTTTGTCCCAAAGCAGAACACAGATGTTGACCTTTACCTTACTAATCCATCTGCTTAATTCAGGCTTTTGCTTGAGGGGTGATGGCAAATGAATTTCTGCCTATAGGGCAAATTCCAGGATGTATCCATTACCGTGCCATTGACATTTGCCAGCTGATTCTTGCGTTTTCAAAGTAATTTTGTTCGTGTGCCCAGGGAAATTAACAGTGAACTGTTACCAGGGTTTAAAAAGCATTTCTGGAATAAAATTTCTTTTAACTCTTCCTACTTAAGTCGTTGTTTGCATAAAGCTACTGATTACAGAATAGCAGGGATCCTCCTAGAAACAGGAGTAGTGAACTTGATGACTTTCTAGTGTGACTTTTTTTATCTTCTTCGGTTACAGAAAGCTTCGTGCCATGGGAACCTCTTGCATGACTTGGGATCATCACAGTCTACTAGGAATGTTAGGATTTCATTTTTCCAGTTATGCTCCTGCAACATAACTCTTAAATGTGCAGCTCAAGTCCTGTAAACTGAATATGCAAACAGCAAGGTGACAGACAGTCATTTTCCAGTGAAAGAAAAACTTCCCTAGCGATGGGAGTGGTGACACTGTAGCTCCTGCAACATAACTTCTAAATGTGCAGCTCAAATCCTGTAAACTGAATATGCAAACAGCAAGGTGACAGACACAGCCATTTTCCAGTGAAAGAGAAACTTCCCTAGCGATGGGAGTGGTGACATAAATAGCCAGCTTTGCATTGGGTCTGGTGCTCAGACCACAGCCATAGGGTCATTTTCCAGTGAAAGAAAAACTTCCCTAGCGATGGGAGTGGTGACATAAATAGCCAGCTTTGCATTGGGTCTGGTGCTCAGACCACAGCCATAGGCCATTATCTGGAAGAAAATACAATTTTGTTATGAAACTATAGGAAAATGGACACATTGGGTCTCTTTGCAAGCAAGCTGATGCAGGCAGGCGTCTGTCCATTTCGGATGGCAGAGTCTTGGGGCTGATGGGGTTTCTTGAACGGGTTTCCTCTCTTGTCACACATGTCTACATTTGAGAATTAAAACCAGCTGCTAGCAGCATCACATACACTTATTTTCTTGTTCTTTATGGAAGACCAGTGCTTTCTTATCCCAGGACCACAGGACCCGTTCATAGCGGAAACCTATAAAGTCAGGCATCTCTCCATTTCGGATGGCAGAGTCTTGGGGCTGATGGGGTTTCTTGAACGGGTTTCCTCTCTTGTCACACATGTCTACATTTGAGAATTAAACCCAGCTGCTAGCAGCATCACATACACTTATTTTCTTGTTCTTTATGGAAGACCAGTGCTTTCTTATCCCAGGACCACAGGACCCGTTCATAGCGGAAACCTATAAAGTTTATGAACTGTGAAATTAGGTGACTAATAGACAGGTGAATCATTAGGCAGAATGTCACAAAGGCTGCATTCAGAGACCTCCTTGTTCCCCTTCCTTGCATCTCCCTGTAGACAGACACATTTATTTCAGTGCAGAGTAAGAAAAATAGCATCAAAACCTCTGCGTGACACTGAGATCCCCCCTAATTGCAGGGGAATGGGGTATTCCCAGATACCTCCTGTATCTGTCCATTTACCTTCTCGGGGCATCAAGATTTGTGCCACATTGAGGCCCATCCACAGGTACATGGAAGCTTTTACTGTTTTCTTCTTTGGTTTGTTTTGGGTTTTTGTTTGGTTTTTTTAATGTGGGAGAAAACCTTTGTGCCTGTCTGCTGGAGATCTTTTTTGCTATTCCAGACTGTGTCCTGTGCAAAGCAGTCAAAACAAACAGGGACCAGGAAGCTGATTTGTTTCAGGTCCTCCTGCCACAGGAGGACCTAAATGAATAGTCTGATATTATTATTATTATTATTATGATATTGTTATTTCTTATTCTGATAATAAAATCCCCTCGGCTGTTAGAAGCTGATTTGATATTCTGATATTATTATGATGATATTGTTATTTATTATTCTGATAATAAAATCCCCTCGGCTGTTTTGAAAAGCTTTGGCATTCCCTGTGAGGAAGAAAAGTCCGACATAGTCCCAGGAACAAAACAAAACTCAAACTAGCCCAATCAGTAGCACTTCATTTACTTACTGGAATAAAAACTCCACAAGTGATTTTGGAGTGAAGACACAGGGGACTTTGCACTGCAATTTTGCATGTGTCTTTGCCTTTAGATTTTACACAGAATGTGAATCAGGAGCATTGAAATGGTCCTTATCTTTATCAGAACTCCCCTCCAACTTAACAGTTTCCCCACTTAGTTATTGTCACATGTGGAATAGGAGCTATGGCCAGGCTGTGTATCTTAATTAAATGGAACATCTGCTTAATATAATGCATAGTATAAATGGTATTTCCTTTGTATACCAGGCTGAATGAAATATTATATTGTCTATTGACCTAAATTCCTGCATGCCTATCGAATAACCATCAAAGAGCAGACTTCTTGACATCATGCACGTCCCCTTGAGGCGACATAAAAAATAAATATTGTGAGCTTACATAGAAGCAGGTGAGTCCAAAAGAGCAGAATGGGAGCTCCACATTCCCAGAGTACAAACGCTTAAGTAGTAACAGATGAATCCAGACAGTGATTATAAAGCCCAGAGCTGGTTCATAAACTACTCTGCCTGCAATCTGTAGGGTCTGAGTGCAAAGCTATCTATCTGTGATAGCCTTCTTTTCCTGTCTTTATAGCAAGAATTATCTCAGTTCTTTGTATACTTATGGAGGATGGATGAACAGATACCGATGTTGTCAAGTTGTCTAAATGCCTAATAGAAGTGAAATCAAAATAACACACTTGAATGGTGCAACTGCTAATGAATTAGGTAAATTTTCCTAGCCTCACGCAGCCAGAGCGTTCTCGTCAGACCTGTCATATTCTCTGTTAATCTTGTTTGCATAACAGATATTTTAGTGCTTGTTTTTGCTTTACAGAGCCTAAATATCATGTGGGGAAGAGTTGGATCCACAGTCAATAATCCAGGGGATTCTTGGCTGTTAAATTGCCTGTTCCTTGCTGGAGGTTGCTGCTGGAGACGCCGTACCCTTTGGTCGACGTCAGGGGCAGGAGGTCTGTTGGATGCTCTGTGTGACATTTTGGGACATTGGTGCATAGCCTGTATGCTGAGAAAAGGGCACTCTGCAGTGCTCTGGCACTTGGATAACTGACTCCCTTGATTAGGAATGGAAACGGGGGGGAACCCGCTGATTCCTGATCCAGCTTCATCGTGTCCCTTGTCTGTCTTTTCCCTGGGCTTTGGCTGCCAAAATGGAGGAGTGGTAGGGCTGGGCATGGCTTGGAGCAGGGTCTTGAACTAGCCACACTGGTAGTGTGAAAGCTTTTGGAGTGAACAAGAGAGGTCAGGACAATAGAGGCATTTATTTGCAAACCTATATATTCATATAATTATTTTCTGTGTTTATCCTGCTTTACTCAACATGCAACTGAGAAGAGTAGCTGAGCCATTTTCGACGACTTGTTGTGTCAGACGTAGGAGAGCAGGATGCTACCTCACTAGGCTGTGCTGTGTTTGCTCTTCTGATGCTGGAAACAATCATATTTGCTCTTGAAACAAAACATTTCTAACTGCCTGGCTTTGGGGTTCCACTTTAATCCTACGTGCTAATGTGCTGGTTTACCGTATTAATGCAGATTAGCTGAAAATAACTTGGCACATCAGGATTTTCTGCTCTTCTTACGCATTATAATCTCTTTGCTTTGGATGATGTTTATTACATACTGAGATAATAGGTTTAGTGCTTTTATGACCTCTGTAGCATGTTCTGTCTGTGCTTCCACTCAGAACAACTCTTGCTTAGCTAACCTTGCAGCCAGTAATCAGTCCGGCACAATTACCCCGGGCTCACTGGCAGCCATTTCGAGGGTTTTCTTGGGTTGAGTCCTACTGCAAATCTGCTGCAAACAAACCAGACATTTGAGCTTATTAATTTTGACTTATTAATTCCTTTCATTGCAGCTGCAACCAACTCAGGAGCCTTCTCCAGCCCTTACCCCTGGGCTCCTTCCCAGCTGTTTTGGTAAGGATGCTGCATATGACATTTGGGGGACTCACTAGGCGAGGCTGCTATAGACCCTTCTTGGCTGCCAAGGTGTTTAAGCCCACCTTAGAGGGCTGCTGAAGGGATTCTACCAGCATGGGCCATGTGGGGAGGATGGCCTGTATTTCTGTTGGTTGCTAGCAGACTACTTCTACTGCATCCATACGTGTTGCTGCCGAGTTTTGTGTAGCTCAGTAATCTCTCAAATTTTCTGGCCAGACATCTGATGGTATTGGGAGAGCAGAGGTGTTTGGAGGTCCACACAGAGTCTGCTTGTTTAAATGCTGCGTGTTCACAGATTCCTGGGACCTTTCTTCTGGTCACCACCTCTTTGAGCCCTTTAATGCTGCCGTTTGCTTCTGTCTTTGTTTTTCCTCCCTTGACTCCCTCCTGTCTTGATCTTCCCAAGGACGTTTCTCACAGCCTGCCTCATCTCCTCCTCTTCTCTATGGAGGATCTGAAGTTACACTGTCACAGCCAACACTTATGTTAGTTTTTTGCAGAACTTTACCTGCCCTATGTTTTGGGTGGCAGATGCTCAACCGGAGCCTCGCTAGGCAGCCGGGGATGGTGAGGGGTGCTGATGTGTCCTGCGTTGTGGTTTAGGCCCCTTTTCCCTAAAGACCTGCCCCTCGTGCTGGCCAAGCTCAGAGAAATTCCCTCATCTCTTTGCAAAAGTGCTTTCAGAGGGGAAAACTTGACGTGCGTCTTCGACACAGAGCGGGAGCGAAAAGGAGGGAGTCAGTCTTACTAAGGGCAATTAATTCTGCTACTGACAGCGTGCCCATGTGCTCCTTGTTCCAACTTTCTCTCCTCTGAAGACGACTTTTGCAAAGGGATGGAGATTGTCAAAGCCTGTAGCTTGAGATGCTATGCCACCTGTAACGTCGCAGTGAGAGGAGTCTCCACCATCTGTCATCGCTGAGAAAATGGCAACGTTACCATTGCCTCTGTCTTCACGGGATTAAGACATGACATCAGAGGCAGTCTACATCTTCTCTCTGGTTTTTCTGCAGGGTTTTTTTTTCCCCCCCCTTTTTGCTTCTCTTTGGGAGATAATGAGGGCTACTGTCTTCCACGTGCCTTTTATCAGGGAACAGTGCTCTTCAGCAGACTCATTAAAATAATGGATGGCCTCAGATGGTTAATTATGTCTGAAACTTTCTGCTGTCCAGCAGCAGGAAAGCTTTCTGACAAAGGATGTGGATATAGAGCTATAGTCTTACAATGATAGTCCTTCTACCATATCCTTTAAGACATTAGACAGAAAAGTGGTGTGTTAATACCACCAAACCCAGATAAACGATCTGCTTCGTTTAGGTGGGTGCTGTGATCAGTTTGGCCATTGGGAGTGGATGGATTTTGGATTGGGAGGACAGCAGCAATTCATTGGGTGCATGGGCGTTGCAGTGGAGTTTGTGAGTCACATTGTAAATGGGGCTGAGGGAGGAAAAAAAGAAATCTTTCATGGAGGCCGTCATGATTGAGAGGAAAAGAACTTGGGCTCCCCAAGCCCTTCAAGCTATGCTGTCAAAAGAAATGCATATTCTGGTTAATCCATCACTTCTGATGACACATTGCATGTGGTGAACTGCTTGAAACGTGCTTCCTTTGTCTCATTCCTTACAAGCTGGCTTTGAAAACTGTATTAGTAATAGAAGAGGCTGCTTCTGCTATGGAAAAAATGTAAAAAGCACAAGTCTATGAAATACATGTGTTTAGCTTAATGGGATTCAGCTTTCCTCGTATAAACTGGGTCAAAATTCAAGATCAATTTGGTGGTCCTGACGGGGACCAGCCATTTGGGAGCTCAGCTCTCATTTAGACACAGACCAGATATTAGGAGATGCTGCACTTCTGGTCCTTTGGACCTTGGACTTCCCTGGGGGCAGCTATTCTGTTACCTTACTAAATGAGCACTCCTTCAGTCATGAAGTACACAGTGGCTGGCACCCAGATACGTGACGTGATATCCAGTTTAATTAAAATCAGGACGTGTTTTCAAACAGGCATTAATAACAGAGAACCACAGCCAGATGACACAGTAGGATGTGTGTGAACCAGGTGCAGGGTCTCAAAGGTGGTTTTAAGGGCTTTAGTTTGCTTGACTACTTCAAGTAGCATTAGAGATGAACTCGTTTAGGGTGGGTGAGCCTGGTACATAACGGACAAAGTCCATTTTGCTCTGGGGACTGGAGGGAAAACCCTGTAGCTCACAGCTCTTTGAAGTCAGTCCATTTTTAATGTGTGTGTGCAGGTGCCTTGTTACGTACCTTAGTAGAGCTGAGCCCAAGTCCCAACCTGGAATCTGTATGTGCTGCTCTAATTCAAATACCAACAGGTGCCTGTTTATAGGTTGCATTATAAGTAACTGAAATGACTCACATGGGTAACATTAGAGATCAAAGCCGTAAGGAAGCGTGCGTATGACCAGGGACTTAGTGTTTGATGGGTGCTTATGAACTGGAAGGAACATCTGCTCGTGGTGGGGAGCAATTTCTTTTCTATATTGAATATTGAAGTGGGTTATCATACCGTGCAATGGGTTTCCTTCTGCCTTTCATCTCCCTGGCATTTTTTTCCTTCCTGTTCCGATTTCATCAGGATTGAACGGTCGTGATGAAAGAGCAGTAGGCAAATGCGTACAGAAACAATTTAGCTTTGTGTGGTGTCAGATGCTGTTACGAGAAATAAAGTTTTGCAGATTTCTACTTAAAATCATAACTAAAGAACACTGAGGTGCCAAGTCTGGGCAGCTGCATAAGGTTCTCTGTCGGAAATGTCAATCTGTTGTCCTTCCAGATGCACATGGCTCACTTGACGTGCTGATGTAGCCAGTGTGAAAAATTCCGATTTTTCAGAAATGCCCCTTTAACATTTGTTTATTCTTAAGAAGAATAAGTTCCTGGGCTTCATGGTTACCTCTCAGATGTGGACCAAGAGGAAAGGCTGTCTCTCAAAGCAAGCCCACTCCTCTGCTCCTTGGAGGGCCCAAAGCTGATGATTATACTTTAAACTGAATTTTAAAAATCAGCAAGATTTGTATGCCTGTGTCATTACAGCATTAGTGCTAATTCTGTATTTGCTGGTTAAGGAGCTTAGGAAGGCTGTGTATGCTGGGGGTGGGGCTGCTGTTGGGGCTTGCAGCCATGAACATGTAGCAGAGAGAGTTCATTGTGTCCTTTTCTTCTCTTTGTCTTTCATTTCTGTATAGATTCTTTGAGCTGGTGTTATTCTTCGTGCACCTTCATGGGGTGGTGAGGGGATCTGAGTCCATCTTACCATGCATTTGCTAACTGAAGGCAACAATCCCCCATGAGGCTTCTTGGCCTCAGACTGCATAAAACCTACCTCCAGGTCCCAAATGGCCTTGGTGGCCCTGTGACAGGCTTGCTCTCTCACCGCTGTAGCCCTGAGGTAGTCAGGTCCTCTCCTCCCCTCTCCCTTGGGACTCCATGCAGAAGAGACACTACCTCTGGAGGCTCCAGGGCTAGGGAGAGGGACAGGGCAGGATTGGGAAGAAGGACTCAAGCTTGAGCCAGCAATGTGTCCTTGTGGCCAAGAGGCCAATGGGATCCTGGGCTGTGTAGGGAAGAGTGTGGCCAGGAGGTCAAGGGAGGTCATTCTCCCCCTCTGCTCTGCACTGGGGAGGCCACAACTGGAATCCTGCATCCAGTGCTGGGCTCCCCAGTTCAAGAAGGATGGGGAACTGCTGGAGAGAATCCAGAGTAGGGCAACAAAGATGATGGAGGGATTAGAGCATCTCCTTGATGAGGAAAGGCTGAGAGAGCTGGGGCTCTTTAGCCTGGAGAAGAGAAGGCTGAGGGGAGACAAGTACCTAAAGGGTGGGTTGAGGGAGGATGGAGCTGGACTCTTTCCAGTGGTTCCCAGTGACAGGACGAGGGGCAGGAAACAATCATCTTTGCTCTTGAAACAAAACATTTCCAACTGCCTGGCTTTGGGGTTCCACTTTAATCCTACGTGCTAATGTGCTGGTTTACCGTATTAATGCAGATTAGCTGAAAATAACTTGGCACATCAGGATTTTCTGCTCTTCTTACGCATTATAATCTCTTTGCTTTGGATGATGTTTATTACATACTGAGATAATAGGTTTAGTGCTTTTATGACCTCTGTAGCATGTTCTGTCTGTGCTTCCACTCAGAACAACTCTTGCTTAGCTAACCTTGCAGCCAGTAATCAGTCCGGCACAATTACCCCGGGCTCACTGGCAGCCATTTCGAGGGTTTTCTTGGGTTGAGTCCTACTGCAAATCTGCTGCAAACAAACCAGACATTTGAGCTTATTAATTTTGACTTATTAATTCCTTTCATTGCAGCTGCAACCAACTCAGGAGCCTTCTCCAGCCCTTACCCCTGGGCTCCTTCCCAGCTGTTTTGGTAAGGATGCTGCATATGACATTTGGGGGACTCACTAGGCGAGGCTGCTATAGACCCTTCTTGTCTGCCAAGGTGTTTAAGCCCACCTTAGAGGGCTGCTGAAGGGATTCTACCAGCATGGGCCATGTGGGGAGGATGGCCTGTATTTCTGTTGGTTGCTAGCAGACTACTTCTACTGCATCCATACGTGTTGCTGCCGAGTTTTGTGTAGCTCAGTAATCTCTCAAATTTTCTGGCCAGACATCTGATGGTATTGGGAGAGCAGAGGTGTTAAACTTTGGAGGTCCACACAGAGTCCACTTGTTTAAATGCTGCGTGTTCACAGATTCCTGGGACCTTTCTTCTGGTCACCACCTCTTTGAGCCCTTTAATGCTGCCGTTTGCTTCTGTCTTTGTTTTTCCTCCCTTGATTCCCTCCTCCCTTGATCTTCCCTCCCTCCTGTCTTGATCTTCCCAAGGACGTTTCTCACAGCCTGCCTCATCTCCTCCTCTTCTCTATGGAGGATCTGAAGTTACACTGTCACAGCCAACACTTATGTTAGTTTTTTGCAGAACTTTACCTGCCCTATGTTTTGGGTGGCAGATGCTCAACCGGAGCCTCGCTAGGCAGCCGGGGATGGTGAGGGGTGCTGATGTGTCCTGCGTTGTGGTTTAGGCCCCTTTTCCCTAAAGACCTGCCCCTCGTGCTGGCCAAGCTCAGAGAAATTCCCTCATCTCTTTGCAAAAGTGCTTTCAGAGGGGAAAACTTGACGTGCGTCTTCGACACAGAGCGGGAGCGAAAAGGAGGGAGTCAGTCTTACTAAGGGCAATTAATTCTGCTACTGACAGCGTGCCCATGTGCTCCTTGTTCTAACTTTCTCTCCTCTGAAGACGACTTTTGCAAAGGGATGGAGATTGTCAAAGCCTGTAGCTTGAGATGCTATGCCACCTGTAACGTCGCAGTGAGAGGAGTCTCCACCATCTGTCATCGCTGAGAAAATGGCAACGTTACCATTGCCTCTGTCTTCACGGGATTAAGACATGACATCAGAGGCAGTCTACATCTTCTCTCTGGTTTTTCTGCAGGGTTTTTTTTCCCCCCCCCTTTTTGCTTCTCTTTGGGAGATAATGAGGGCTACTGTCTTCCACGTGCCTTTTATCAGGGAACAGTGCTCTTCAGCAGACTCATTAAAATAATGGATGGCCTCAGATGGTTAATTATGTCTGAAACTTTCTGCTGTCCAGCAGCAGGAAAGCTTTCTGACAAAGGATGTGGATATAGAGCTATAGTCTTACAATGATAGTCCTTCTACCATATCCTTTAAGACATTAGACAGAAAAGTGGTGTGTTAATACCACCAAACCCAGATAAACGATCTGCTTCGTTTAGGTGGGTGCTGTGATCAGTTTGGCCATTGGGAGTGGATGGATTTTGGATTGGGAAGACAGCAGCAATTCATTGGGTGCATGGGCGTTGCAGTGGAGTTTGTGAGTCACATTGTAAATGGGGCTGAGGGAGGAAAAAAAGAAATCTTTCATGGAGGCCGTCATGATTGAGAGGAAAAGAACTTGGGCTCCCCAAGCCCTTCAAGCTATGCTGTCAAAGAAATGCATGTTCTGGTTAATCCATCACTTCTGATGACACATTGCATGTGGTGAACTGCTTGAAACGTGCTTCCTTTGTCTCATTCCTTAAAAGCTGGCTTTGAAAACTGTATTAGTAATAGAAGAGGCTGCTTCTGCTATGGAAAAAATGTAAAAAGCACAAGTCTATGAAATACATGTGTTTAGCTTAATGGGATTCAGCTTTCCTCGTATAAACTGGGTCAAAATTCAAGATCAATTTGGTGGTCCAGACGGGGACCAGCCATGTGGGAGCTCAGCTCTCATTTAGACACAGACCAGATATTAGGAGATGCTGCACTTCTGGTCCTTTGGACCTTGGACTTCCCTGGGGGCAGCTATTCTGTTACCTTACTAAATGAGCACTCCTTCAGTCATGAAGTACACAGTGGCTGGCACCCAGATACGTGACGTGATATCCAGTTTAATTAAAATCAGGACGTGTTTTCAAACAGGCATTAATAACAGAGAACCACAGCCAGATGACACAGGAGGATGTGTGTGAACCAGGTTCTTTGGGAAATCCTATGCAGGGTCTCAAAGGTGGTTTTAAGGGCTTTAGGATGTGTGTGAACCAGGTGCAGGGTCTCAAAGGTGGTTTTAAGGGCTTTAGTTTACTTGACTAACTTCAAGTAGCGTTAGAGATGAACTCGTTTAGGGTGGGTGAGCCTGGTACATAACGGACAAAGTCCATTTTGCTCTGGGGACTGGAGGGAAAACCCTGTAGCTCACAGCTCTTTGAAGTCAGTCCATTTTTAATGTGTGTGTGCAGGTGCCTTGTTACGTACCTTAGTAGAGCTGAGCCCAAGTCCCAACCTGGAATCTGTATGTGCTGCTCTAATTCAAATACCAACAGGTGCCTGTTTATAGGTTGCATTATAAGTAACTGAAATGACTCACATGGGTAACATTAGAGATCAAAGCCGTAAGGAAGCGTGCGTATGACCAGGGACTTAGTGTTTGATGGGTGCTTATGAACTGGAAGGAACATCTGCTCGTGGTGGGGAGCAATTTCTTTTCTATATTGAATATTGAAGTGGGTTATCATACCGTGCAATGGGTTTCCTTCTGCCTTTCATCTCCCTGGCATTTTTTTCCTTCCTGTTCCGATTTCATCAGGATTGAACGGTCGTGATGAAAGAGCAGTAGGCAAATGCGTACAGAAACAATTTAGCTTTGTGTGGTGTCAGATGCTGTTACGAGAAATAAAGTTTTGCAGATTTCTACTTAAAATCATAACTAAAGAACACTGAGGTGCCAAGTCTGGGCAGCTGCATAAGGTTCTCTGTCGGAAATGTCAATCTGTTGTCCTTCCAGATGCACATGGCTCACTTGACGTGCTGATGTAGCCAGTGTGAAAAATTCCGATTTTTCAGAAATGCCCCTTTAACATTTGTTTATTCTTAAGAAGAATAAGTTCCTGGGCTTCATGGTTACCTCTCAGATGTGGACCAAGAGGAAAGGCTGTCTCTCAAAGCAAGCCCACTCCTCTGCTCCTTGGAGGGCCCAAAGCTGATGATTATACTTTAAACTGAATTTTAAAAATCAGCAAGATTTGTATGCCTGTGTCATTACAGCATTAGTGCTAATTCTGTATTTGCTGGTTAAGGAGCTTAGGAAGGCTGTGTATGCTGGGGGTGGGGCTGCTGTTGGGGCTTGCAGCCATGAACATGTAGCAGAGAGAGTTCATTGTGTCCTTTTCTTCTCTTTGTCTTTCATTTCTGTATAGATTCTTTGAGCTGGTGTTATTCTTCGTGCACCTTCATGGGGTGGTGAGGGGATCTGAGTCCATCTTACCATGCATTTGCTAACTGAAGGCAACAATCCCCCATGAGGCTTCTTGGCCTCAGACTGCATAAAACCTACCTCCAGGTCCCAAATGGCCTTGGTGGCCCTGTGACAGGCTTGCTCTCTCACCGCTGTAGCCCTGAGGTAGTCAGGTCCTCTCCTCCCCTCTCCCTTGGGACTCCATGCAGAAGAGACACTACCTCTGGAGGCTCCAGGGCTAGGGAGAGGGACAGGGCAGGATTGGGAAGAAGGACTCAAGCTTGAGCCAGCAATGTGTCCTTGTGGCCAAGAGGCCAATGGGATCCTGGGCTGCGTAGGGAAGAGTGTGGCCAGTGGGTGGAGGGAGGTCATTCTCCCCCTCTGCTCTGCACTGGGGAGGCCACAACTGGAATCCTGCCTCCAGTGCTGGGCTCCCCAGTTCAAGAGAGACAGGGAACTGCTGGAGAGAGTCCAGCGTAGGGCAACAGAGATGATGGAGGGATTGGAGCATCTCCCTGATGAGGAAAGGCTGAGAGAGCTGGGGCTCTTGAGCCTGGAGAAGAGAAGGCTGAGGGGAGACCTTATTAATGCTGCCAAGTGTCTAAAGGGTGGGTTGAAGGAGGATGGAGCCGGACTCTTTCCAGTGGTTCCCAGGGACAGGACGAGGGGCAACGGGCACAAGCTGGACCATGGGAAGTTCCACTCCAATGTGAGGAAGAACTTGTTTGGGGTGAGGGTGGCAGAGCCCTGGCAGAGGCTGCCCAGGGAGGGTGTGGAGTCCCCTTCTCTGGAGATCTTCAAGCCCCACCTGGATGCTCCTGAGTGATGTGCTCTGGGCAGCCCTGCTTTGGCAGGGGAGTTGGGCTGGATAGTCTCTAGAGGTCCCTTCCAACTCTGACAATTCCATGATTCTGTGAACATTTGAAACTCGACAGTTCTTTTGTTGATGGCTGGGAGACGTGGAGGCCTGCTGTGCCACTACTCCCATGTGTGTTCTGCCACCTTTGTTGGAGGTTGGTCAAGCTCCATAGGCTCAAACTCATCTTCTGGAGGTCCACCTCCATTGGCTTCTTGTCATCTTTCACATGACAACCGGCACATCGTTTAGCCCATTCCTCAGGCTCTGTGACATACCACCTGGTGTTTGAGTACACCTGATGCACCATCCCTGCCTCTGCTTCCCTGCACTAGGCCTGTTCCAGGTCTTCTTGGTGCTCCAGGAGCAAGAGACTTGGCGAGTTGTAGGTCAGCCTGCAAAAAATTTGCAAGGGAGTGAAGCAGAAAACATTGCTTTGGATCAGTAAATGATATGCTCCTGTGTTTTGTGCAACTATTTCAGTGTCTACTAAATAAAAATTGAGTGATGACATGCTCCTGTGTTTTGTGCAACTATTTATTTCAGTGTCTACTAAATAAAAATTGAGTGTAGGTAAAGACTGCTGCTGTTGCTCTGATGTTTCCCCCAGGTATAGAGACAGCAAGACAGGAAGGGATCTAGACAGTTGCTGGAAGAATTTGGTGGGAAATACCCAACTCTTCTTCCAGAAGGGGTGTGGGGGGGACTGAGTAAAGCAAGGAGAATGAAGCACTTAGCTTGACAACTGCATTTAGTTCCCATCCTGCAGACTCCCAAGTGCAAAGATAAGAAACCACTGTTTTTCAAGACATTGCTGACAGCTCTTGCCAGGAAGGGCTGGATTGACTTTTTACTGGCACCTTAGCATTTTTGATCAATAGCTTCACAAATTGGGAGGGAGTTAATACTCTGCCGTCTCGTTCTTTTTTTTTTTTTTTAAGTGCTTTATTTTAATCAATTTTTTTTTTGTCTTATTAAAAAAAAAAAAAGAAAGGTAGTATAAATGCTCAAGGATTAAAGTAACTTTCTCAGCCCAACAATTTGGATTTATGTCACTTCTAAAGCACTTTCCTTTGAGGAACATGAGCACTAGATTAAAGCTTTATTCGAGACCGGTAATTAAAAGGCTAAATCCCATATAGAGCATTACAACTCTAATATGACTGGAAGAGGATTGCTCATTAGAGCCCATGGGGACTTGTGTTATGGCTTTGGGGACTGAGAGCCACCCATCTCATCGTGAATCCTGTTAGGGCAGACACCAAACCACACAGCACCGTGTTACGGCTCTCCATTGGCACCATTGTGAGCTCCTGCCGCCTTTTAGAGAGGAATTGTGGATTCATGTTTTTCCCCTGCCAGACAAATGCTCTTGGGGATGCACCTGCGTAAGCCCAGAAGACATCCCCATCTGCCACAGAGCCATTATTGCTGCCTGTAGATCAGGTTCATCACATGCATTTAGTGGAGGAAAACCACAGCGCTGTTCATGACAGCCCCCGGAGTGGGGTTGAATTACCCAGCTCCTCATTTCCCAGCACGGGCCACCAAGGAAAGCTGACCACCAATGGGCTCTTGCTGGTGGCTACTGCCTAGGAAGCAGGGAAAAGCTGCTCCTCTTCCATTTGCTTGCTTAAACATCTCACTGGGTGTAATTTATGAGGCTAGGTCTCCTGTCGTTTGCAGAAATATGGTACCAGAGCCTCATCCATCTCAACTTTGTAATATCCACATAAAAGGAATAGAAGCTTTAAGTATGTATTGTGCTTGCCTAAATATTGGTGAGAGTCTACCAGCAACCACTCCTGTATCACACAGGGTCCCGTTTTAGGGCACAAATACAACTTGGCCCTGAGAGCTGGAGCCAGCCGTTGTGTTTTCTGCAACCTCACCTGAAGTGGTGAGGCGCTTCTGGATGAAAGGAAAAAATAATAATTGGCAAAACAGAAACAAATGACAACAAAACCTTTGCAAGCCCTGGGTAAATGCCTTCAGCCACCCCATCACCATCCCTGTGAGAATAGCAAGTCATTTTTTCCTATTCTCTTCTGAGTGAACTCGGGCCCCAGTGCTTCCTACCTTCTTCTGTTGACTTACTGCAATAATTACAGCTATTCCCCATCTGCCTCCCAGTGCTAATTGTCAGTAAAGGCAGGCTGAGAACACAAGGGCAACAAAGGCAGACTTTGCCTAAACTCTCTTTATTTACTAGACATGGAAATAAGTAGTTGCACAAAACACAGGAGCATGTCGTCCACTGATCCAAAGCATTTTTTTAAAAATCAAAATGTGTGTTTTGACCTGTGGTGTTGGTGCCATGTTGTGTGTGAGCATGGATCTTCTTAAATGGATTTTTTCTGGTTTTGTCAGCTCTGGTGTTGAGAATTTTATGGTTTTGGTGTGTGCAGGTAGGCATTGGATTTTCAAGGAAGCTTGACTTCGATGACTATATTCGACCATATTTTCAAAGAATGTAAATCTTTTTTGCAACAAGTACAGGTACCTTACGGGAAAAGCTGATTTGGATACAATAAAAATGGCAAGTTGAGAAAATTTCACCAGTTTCCCTATTTTCCACATTACTTAGAACAATTAGGCCCCCAGACATTTTCTGTAAGAGCTTTAGTCCCTCTCAAGCCAGGGTTTATCTACACGAAAGCTGCTCTGTGTCAGCTTGAACTGATTCAGATTAGACTCTGCCTTTGCAAAAGAAGACAGGGCTCCAGTTTGGCAAGGCTGGGATGGGATGGCTGCTGGGATGGCACTCTGTGCCACTGTGTCTGAAATATATCTCTGCGTGTTTTGGGTATCATGGGATGCAGCTACGTGGGGCTGTTGCTGCCCTGAGCTTTGTTTTTTTAACGTGGCTTGTCAGTGAGTTTGTAATAAAAGCCAAATCTGAGCACTCTCAAGCTCTCTTCTCAAATATAGAAATCCCTAGTATTAAAAAAAAGGCCCAGCCCCCTCTCTGTTTCTGTGTTATTTATTGCTCCTTGTGCCCTCAATTCCCTGAGATACTGAACATATCTCATACACAAAACAATAGTCTTCTGTGAACTTACAGAAATGGAAAAATATTGTGTAGCAAGCGAGTACATTGTTGTGGCAGGTGAAAAGAAAGCTTAAAGAAAGTCATTTTGGGCCACTGCTGTGTTACTCTACTGAATTTTTTGCTAATTTGAGATTTTTATGGAGCAGATTGCTGAAATTTCAGTCATAATATTATAAAGAGTTTGAAATATTTGGAGCCATTAGAACTGCTTCTATCCTGAACAATTACAGCAGAAAGCTTTAGTTACTGAGTCTCATGTCTGTTGTGCAAAGTGGACATTGTGGGTGCTGGGTCTTCATGTCAGTCCTCGTATTGCAAGGCAAAGGAGATGGGAGGGATCTCAGAGGGATCTGAGAGCTACAGAGGGACCTGGACAGGTTGGATGGATGGGCCAAGGCCAATGGGATGAGGTTCAACAAGGCCAAGTGCCAGGTCCTGCCCTTGGGTCCCACCAACCCCCTGCAGCGCTCCAGGCTGGGGGCAGAGTGGCTGGAGCTGCCTGGCAGAAAAGGACCTGGGGGTGTTGGTGGCCTGTGGGCTGAACAGGAGCCAGCAGTGTGCCCAGGTGGCCAGGAAGCCCACCAGCATCCTGGCCTGTGTCAGGAACAGCGTGGGGAGTAGGACTCGGGAGGTGATGGTCCCCCTGGACTGGGCACTGGTGAGGCCCCACCTCGAGGGCTGTGTCCAGTTCTGGGCCTCTCACTCCAAGAAGGACATGGAAGTGTTGGAAGTGCTGGAGCATGTCCAGAGGAGAGCCACCAAGCTGGTGAGGGGTCTGGAGAACAAGTCCTATGAGGAGAGGCTGAGGGAACTGGGCATTTTTAGTTTGGAGGAGACTGAGGGGAGACCTCATTGCCCTCTACAGCTCCCTGAAAGGAGGTTGTAGAGAGGTGGGGGTTGGCCTCTTCTCCCAAGGGAATCATGCCAGGAGCAGAGGAAATGGTCTGAAGTTGGGGCAGGGGAGGTTTAGATGAGATGTGAGGAAGAATGACTTTGCTGAGAGGGTGATCAGGCCCTGGAAGGGCCTGCCCAGGGAGGTGGTGGAGTCACCATCCCTGGAGGGATTGAAGAACCCTGTAGAGGTGGCACTTGAGGGCATGCTCTAGTGCCTGGGATTGTTGGTTGTGTCTGTTTGTGCGTGGGTGTGGTGTGTGGTGGTTTTTGGTTTTGGTTTTTGGTTTTTGGTTTTTTTGTGGTTGGACTCGATGATCTCAAAGGTCCCTTCCAACCATGAATATTCTGTGATTCTGTGACTCAGTCTGCATTGCCCCCACTCCAGCAGTGTATGTCAATAGGAGCCCTGCATCCTGCTTGGCTCTTGAACACGGAAAGTGGCTTTTCAGTGCTGGTCATCTCGGATCCAAAAAGGTCCTTGGGAACTTGCCATACAAAATGACTGTAGGAAAAGGTCATGTCAGACTGTCTGAGTGATACTCTCTCTTCCTCTTGTCTTCCTCCTCTGTATATCAAGCCATTTGAAGCCATCTATCTGCTTAGTTGTCACCACATTGATTCTTTGCTATTAAGGACCATTAATATTGTAAGAGCCATGCGCTGTCTGTGTAGCCCGGCTAATTACGAAAGACAAAACAGGTACCTCACAAAAGTCATGCACTTTTGGGGCAATAAGCCCAGAAGACCTCTGTCAATGCTGTAGTTTAAGGTCAAGCAGTGGAAGCTGCAATAGCAAAGTAGTAGTGTGACTGTTGTGGGAACAATCTGCTAAATCACCCCAAAAAGGTCTTTTAAGTCAAAAAGGAAAATTCTGCCCAGCCAGATTTGAGTCTGGTTTCCATAAAACCTTTTTGTACCTTTCTGGAAATACAGTACAGTACTGAAAATGAGGGCCAATTGCAGTTTTATACTCCTTTTTCTGCTCCCTAAGAATAAAGGAAGACTGGAGCCCGTTGATTCTAATGAGACCCACCAGGCAGCAGCTACTGCATGCTCCTACCTGATAGGTAACCTGAGTTTGTTGGGCTGCTTTGATGCTCTCAGAGATGAAGAAGCTCTGTGCTGTCCCAAAGGTGGGTGGCAGAAGTCACCACCGTCCATCTGGCTTCCAAGAAGCTCTGCCCTTCAGGCGGGAAGTCAAGGGCTGCGGGAAGTGTTGACTGTTTGGTCTGTAATTAAAAGAAAGGTACTTACAAGAACCTATTCATATCCTTTATGATCTCCCCCAGGATCATTTAACTGACTAATTTGGACAGCCCAGACAACAAATGAGGACTTGGTCTCCTCTCTTTCTACAACTCTGTAAACATAATCCTTGATTGATTGGCCTCTAATACATCAGACCTAAATGAAAAATTAATTAGATTGGCTGCAACCCTGAAGTGAGCACTTTACCACTTTGTTGTTTTGTCCATTTGATCCTTTCTTCTTTGATTTATGGGCAAAGGAGAAAAGGAAGAGAAAAAAAAAGAGGAGGAAAAAGAGGTTTGTACTGGATGTCACTTGAAGTCGGATGGGTTTATTGAAAGCTGAGCTCTGCTCAGCCAAGAAGCAAAATGAGCAGCAGCAGCAGCGTCCCCTTGGAGCCTGCCAGAGAGGTGGGAAGGTAGAGAGAGCAGCTTCTCTCTCTGAAAACTATTCCCTAAGCAAAGCACTTAGGTTTTGGCAAATCTAGATTTCCCCTGGTGGTGTCCATGGCTCGACTCTTGGTTTGCGCACCCCTTCCCTTCAATATTTTTTTTTTTCTCCCTGAAATTATAGGGCCAGTGCTACGGTTCTGCCTTTGAAAGGCTGATAAAAATGTTTTGTTGGAGGTGGCAAGGATCACCGTTGCTGATTTTCACAAGAAATGCTGGGGGCTATGAGAGCTGACCAGTATGGCTTCGTTTTTTTCTTGGAAAAATCTTCTAACATTGTTCATTACTGTGTCTTCTAAACACTAGCTCAACAGACAACAGCCACTGTGCTTAATAATCTTAAAGGCTGTAGTGTACCTCGTGATGAAAAACAAACCAACTGCTTTCTAGGTTTGTAAAGTATTGTAGCATTTTGAGCAGAGTTAGACAACTTGCTGAATAAATTTTCAAACAAACCAAAACCGCAGTGAAGAGTAGAAACAAAAAAATCTGAGCACATATGAGTGTGGAGGGCGAGTGAACAGCATATTGTTAATCACAGCCAAATTTTACCAAAGCCTGAGGCCCAGAAAGGCAGTTGAAAAATAGCAGTATATTAAAAACAAACCAGTCTTATGGCCAGGAGGAAATAATGTGACTCTGAAGTGAGGCGCAGTTGAAATGAGAAACTTCTTCTGTTATCTAAAGAGTTATTAAAAGTGAGGGCAGAAATGAAATTGAATTCCAGAGAGCAGTTATATGGGCAGATATATAAAAATGGTTGCCTTAGCGTGGCTTGATGCTGAAACAGAAAACATTTGAGCCAGGTTAGAAAAATCTTTTTTTTTTTTTTTTTTTTTTTTTTTTGTAAATAGTATAGGAAATCCAGCAGAAAATTTCAATTTGAAACAAATTACTTTAATATAAACAATGACTGCATATTTCAGGAAAGGTTTTAAATGCAAAATTAAAGTTTTGCATGCGTATGATGTTTCAAGGCTCTGCTGCTTCCAGAAAAATTCTTCATCAGCTGTCCAGACAGAGGAGACCAATAAACACCACGTCCAGGCCAGAGTCTTGATTTCCTGCTTAGAAAACACTTTCTTTACAAGCCATCTCTCCTGCTTTCTTTCTCTTTCTATTTTCTTGCTTGATTTTACAGGATTCAGCCCAAAGCACTATCGCAAAAACTAGTCTGTGTGGTTTTGAGGTAGAAACTATAGTGTGTGTGTACATGGTTCCTGTGCAACTTTTTGGAATAGACCTTAAAAAGGCTTGGTTATTCTGAGTTGGCCTGACTGGAGGGGGACCAACAAAATTCAGATTTTTTTCCATTTCCAAGTCAAAACCTCCAGGGGTAAGCCAGGCAGAGTAGGGACTTCTGCCAGGATTTCCACAATCCTTAACACTGATTAATTAGGAGGCTGGTGCCAGCTCAGGGGGGCTCTACCTCACATCTTGTCATGAAAGGTTTCAAAAGGACTCTGCTTTTCTTTTTTTTTTTTTTTTTTTTCCCTGCCACAAAAGCCAATTTCACTACTGTGGCATTTTTTCACTAACTGAAAGCACAGGTTTTTCTCCAGCTGGAGCGTGGTGCCAGCCAGCCTCACTCACAAGACAAGCTGGAAAATGCCCAAACTCCAAGCAGTGGTAACGTGTATGGGGCAGGTCTGCACCCCCAGGAAGGGGGGCTGCTTGAACGTGCACAGCTCGAGCGCGTGTGTATCCATGTGCTTCAAATATTTTCTTCTTATTTCCCCAATATTGCTGGATTTGAATGGGAAAGGCTTCATGGTGTGGTTTGGAAGGTAAATTGTCCTTTGAAAAGGACAATTTATGTTCCTGTGACCCTAGTGAGATTCCTCCTTCTGCTTCTGGTGAAAATCATGTGGCGCAGTCAGGCTCCTGGTCCAACTTTAGTGCACCTTCTCACCCGGGAATGTTCTGCCCTACGATGCCGTGGTGAATTCTGTTGGGAATATTGACAGGTTTCGTGGGGGATCCCCCACTTTATTATCCCAATGGTGATCTTTGAGAGTTGTAAGTGAGACTGGAGTGGGGAAAGAAGGTTGTTTTGCCCAAAGCCATTTTCAAGTTTGACGAAGATGATGCCTTACCTAAAATGGTACGGTATAAATGTACTGCATCAAAAGAAGCATGGCCAGCAGGTCAAAGATGATGCCTTACCTAAAATGGTACAGTATAAATGTACTGCATCAAAAGAAGCGTGGCCAGCAGGTCAAGGGAGATGATTCTGCCCTTTTAGTCTGCTCTGGTGAGACCCCACCTGGAGCACTGCATCCAGCTCTGCAGCCCTCAGCACAGGAAGGACATGGACCTGTTGAAGCAGGTCCAGCAGAAGGCCATGAAGATGATCAGAGTGATGGAGCACCTCTGAGGACAGGCTGAGAGGGTTGGGGTTACTCAGCCTGGAGAAGAGAGGGCTCCAGGGAGACCTTATAGCAGCCTTCCAGTACCCAAAGGGGACCTACAGAAGGGCTGGGGAGGGACTCTTCATCAGGGAGTGGAGTGATAGGATGAGGGGTTTTAAACAAAAAGAGGGGAGATTTAGATTAGGTATTAGGAAGAAATTCTTTCCTGTGAGGGTGGTGAGACACTGGAAGAGGTTGCCCAGAGAAGCTGTGGCTGCCCCATCCCTGGAGGGGTTCAAGGCCAGGCTGGATGGGGCTTGGAGCAACCTGGTCTGGTGGGAGGTGTCCCTGCCCAGGGCAGTCAGGGATTGGATTTCGATGATCTTTAAGGTCCTTTCCAACCCAAACCATTCTATGATTGCTCATTGAGAGCAATAGGCCGAATCAGGTACTTTGAATGAAGTATGTGCATAACTTTTGGGGTGACTGAGACCCCACAAGCAGTTCTATGAACCCTGTCTTGCAGGTACTTCTGTAATTTTTAGCACAACTACTAAACAGTACGAGGTCTGGGAACAATTTCTTCACCGCCGTCTCAGAAATACGTTGGCATCAGGAGCGTGCGTTCCAGTAATTATAGTCAAAGGGGCTGGTTATTTAGCTGGTATTGCTGTTATTAAACCCATTTCTGAGCTGGTGGCCTGTTGCTTGCTGGATGGAGCAAATGGAGTTGCCACTTCAGCCTTAGAAAGGGCAGAAGGAATAGTCCATGGTTTTGCCATTTCAGACCCCTTTGGGTTTTCAGAAGTGTTGGGCATTGAGCGGCCGCTGTGTCTGAGCACCAGGAACTGTGAGGACCCAGTACCAAGCTACATGAGCTTCAGATGGGGACTCTGCACATTCAGTAACCTCTCTCCCACTCTTCTGTTGAGCTGGTTTGAAATATGTGCCTTTCACTGCAAAACTTTTCAACTTGCACGTTGATCTGATTATTTCAAGCCTGCAAATAGCTTTTATGACGCAGCTCGGTTACATGACTTATTCCCCATTTCCATTTTGCTTCTATCTTAGTTTATTTTATTACAGGGAATGATACAGCCCAGAGGATTTTTCTTCATATCAAAGTTGCCAGTATTTTCCTCGTAACGTGTAGTCTGTATGTGATGGAAATGGGCTCAGCCTACAAGGGGAATATTCCGAAGGCAGTATCAGCATTACGAATCTCTCATTGGTCTGGAATATGGGGTAGGACCCAATCCTGCAAACGTCCTCATGAGTAGTTTACCTCCAGTTACTAAATTCCTCTCAATGTCAATGAAGCTGCTTTAATATAGCCTGCCTAAGAGTTTCCAGGATGGGATTTTAGGCTTTTATTCGGCATAGCACTCGAGCGTGTGCTTAAAATTAGGAATAAGCTTGTGTTCAAGGTGAAGCACATGGTTTTCGTCGCCAAACCAGGATGCTTTTAAGTCCCTTTCCTGTATCAGAGACCTCATCCCTGATTCAGGCCAGGTCACTGAATCTTCTGCCTGCCTAAAGCCCGCCTAAATTTAATGAGGCTGCTGGCAAGTGGGGCTTTAAGCTCAAATTGTAAAAATTAGAATCACAGCTCATAATTTGCAACTAACAACTGATGACGGTTATGACAAGGGAGCAAATAATAAGTGCGTTGACTTATGAATAGTTCATTTAATGAGCTTGAGGTCAGTTTGTGAGATGGTGCTTAGGGCTGGCTTCGGCAAGCCGTGTTTCAGGTTGGTGCCTGATGCACTGCTTATAATGGATTATGGTTTTCTCTCCTGACTTTCTCACTCTGTTAGCACAGTGGGGCTGTTTGGGGCCTTATTATTGAGGGTAATTTCTTGAAAGCTCAAGGAAAGGAAGAGTTGAATTAGCAGCATCTTCCATTCTGGTAACCTGTGCTTCTTGCAGACGAGTCATGCGTAGGCACCCTTAACTCTCTTTGCCTTTTCTTGAAAATAAGAAGCTGAGAGTTCCAGTTTTGTAAAATGAATTAATTTTGCCTTCTAAAGAAGGCAGTAATGAGAGGAGGGAAGGTAATCACCGAGGGTCTGCAAAGGCTTCATCTACAGAATGTTCTGTGTCATTTTGATATCTTACCTGTTTTTAAAATGCTTAAATAATATCCCAAGTCATTTTCTGACAGGATTTTTTAAGTTGTAAGGAAGTCAATTGCCTTGACCTACCATTGCTGTTGTTCATTGCCTGCAATTCTTACCGGAATCTCACCTGGATAATTTTTGAAATTGTTGCTGAGATACCAAGAAATGAATATGTGGCTGAACAAGTACGTGGCTGATCGCTTGCCCTGTGCTGATAACTTCTGTTCCCAGTTCAGAGGAACTCTCTCACGTTACATTTGGAGAGGTTGGATGTTTATTTCTAGACAGGAAATGTTTTTGGGGTGTACAATCTGTTACCTAGCGTTTGCAGTGGGAGGGGGTGAAAAATGGGGAGTGCTTCCTTTGAGGGTTGGCTGGCAGGTGGTTTCTCACCAGCGACCTGCTTTGTGGATTGTACACCAGAAAACAGTGCCATCAGTAATGCCAACCTCATCTGGCACCCGTTTCGACTACGATAGGTCGCAGGCTGTTATCAGATAACTGTTTGCCCCTTCTTGATCCTGTTTTTTTTAAGCTAGAATTAGAATCCTAGACTCATTCAGGTTGGAAAAGACCCTTGGGATCATCGAGTCCAACCATCAACCCCACTCTACAAAGTTCTCCCCTACACCATATCCCCCAACACCACATCTGAACGACTCTTAAACACATCCAGGGATGGTGACTCCACCACCTCCCTGGGCAGCCTATTCCAGTCTCTGACCACTCTTGCTGTGAAGAATTGTTTCCTCATGTCCAGTCTAAACCTGCTTTGTTGCAGCTTGAAGCCATTCCCTCTTGTTGTATCGCTAATTACCTGTGAGAAGAGACCAGCACCAACCTCTCTACAGTGTCCTTTCAAGTAGTTGTAGAGAGTGATGAGGTCTCCCCTCAGCCTCCTCTTCCTCAAACTAAACAGTCCCAGTTCCCTCAATCGCTCTTCATCAGATTTATTCTCCAGGCCCTTCACCAGTTTCGTTGCCCTCCTCTGCACCCGCTCCAGCACCTCGAGATCTCTCTTGGATTGAGGTGCCCAAAACAGGGGGACAGTCACCTCCCTACTTCTGCTGGTCACACTATTTCTAATCCAAGCCAGGATGCCATTGGCTTTCTTGGCCACCTGGGCACTCTGCTGTGTAGCAAAGCAGCGTAGCCGTTTCCCTGGGTTTGGTCCTGGATCCTTGTCCCATGTGACAGGACATGGATGATCTGATGCATCTGCTGGGGATGCTGGGCTTACCCTGTGCCCTGCTTTGCCGGCACAGCGAGCGGAGCCAGGGCTGTTTTTCTGTGGCTTTTCTGCCCAAACCTGCTGTCTGCCGTGCTCAGCCCGCATCTGTGAGAGGACAAGGCTTGGAGCACGTGGCACGGCCTCAAGCCCGCTCAGCTGAAGGCAGGAACAGTGCCAGCAGGTTGGAGTGCCCAAAATACGGGCGAGGGGAAAGCAGCCAGTGCGAGCTGGGTGCCAGCTTCCTGACTTACCTAGAGGGACTAACGGATCAAAATAAATGCAAATCCTGAGTGTAATCACTGACCCGGCATGTCATGCTTACTTAGTGGATAGGAAGAAGAGAATATAGCACTAACGACAACTGCAATACAGTCATTGAGTACTTCAGCTTGAGAGATTTTTCCAGTGGTAATTAACATATTTAACTTATTTCTAAAGATTTACAAACATTAAATGCCACTAAGCATTCCATGCCATGAATGTCAAAGAAGCTGATATAACTTTGGAAGCATATATTTCATCCATCATAACACTCTTGTCACTTAAATGGCACTCAATCCACTTAAAATTACAGTGATTATAGAAGAACATCAAGTTTCATCAGCAGTGATTACGCTGTGATTATCACACACGCACTTCTCGGGGCTTCTTTTGCTCTTATGCAACTGCCAGTTTGCAAATACATGTTGGGGAAGAGTATTTGGGGCTCGGTAGATAAACATGGAGTTTCCATCCCATCAGAGTCAGTCTTTTCAGCATGTTAATTTGTACTTTGGGCAGAGAAATTTAACTCTTACGAGTGATTTGGAGCAGGAAAGAAGTTAAAGTCTCAGCAAAGACCTTCTCCTCCATCTGCAGAGGACCACAGTGGTTAAACTGTAAGGAGGTTTCAGTCAGCTGCTTTAAAGTCTTTTCCTGACCTTCCCTCATCAATCCACTGAGACCCGTTACAATTAATGAACCACCTTTTCCAGGGAAGTGGATGGAGATCTACATAATATTCTCTCGGTAGAGAAGAGGAGGGGAATCTGTTCATTCTCTTGTTTACATCCTTGCCTATATACCTGACTTAACTGAAAATTTAAGGGTCTATATTTCCCCAGGAAGAGAATAGCAGAGAGATGAAAATGGCAAGTCCAATCCAGACCCAGGTTGCCATCCATGGAAAAATTCCTGCTGGTGCCACAGATCTTTAAAAGTTAAGAGAAAATATAGGAATTGGGGGGAAAGGGGTGGTGGAAACATTCCAAATTGGTCTAAATGTGTTTCCCATGAAATCAGTAATAAAAATAAAGCACAGGAGAAAATATGCTGCTTTTTTTTTTTTTTTTTAATATTACTATGGCCTCAGGAGGCAGTTTCCAAGAGGACTCAGCTTCCTGTAATCCCTCCAGAGAAGAGCAGTCGAGGTCTTTCGAAAGAGTGAATTTCATACAACATCCATGTCAGACATACCCTCCCTTCCCTTCGCATCTGTCCTTTGTGTTTGCCTTCCAAACTCTAGCAAGCACTTTGAGTAGCAGGAATTCTCTCTGAAAGAATGAGGGGTAAGCAAATATAACAGCATGTTTGCAAAAAGCAAAACGTTAGCTTCTAAATCCTCATGCTGAACACAGAGGCCAAAAGCTTGGGTGCACAATTTTCTGGCTTCAGGGATGTTTGCTTACTAAGCCCTCCCTGGTTTTCCCCATTATTCTTGAGATGTGTGGGTCAGTCCCGTGATTTGCAGTGGTAATGTGGGTTTTTGGAGCAGGCTTGGCCCCTTTGTACAGCCTTGTGGGGGACAGGGAGGTTCAAATAAGACAAGTCAGCTGTCAAATAAGAGAAGTTATAAGGTGGGACTCCATGTGCAATGAGCACGGACTGATCTGCCTTGCTTTGGTGGGTTTTGCTATCTGATAACTCCAGCTGCTTGCAAACAATCCGTGCACCCAGACCAAACTACCAAAACCTTTCAAAACTGAAGTATATGTACATTTGCATGTTAGAAAAGAAGGCTAAATTTTTTTAGAAAAGGTGTATTTTCTGGGAAAATATTTACTTGAACTGACATTTGATATTTTGAAGGAAGACAAAAATAGGTGTTTATTTTGTAGTTTACTAATGCTACCTATCTTGAAAATATCCAGAGGTTGTGTTCATTGCTGTTTATGTTTACATGAAGAGTAGATATTTATAGCCGTGGTTCACATATGTTCACATCTAGGCTGTATCCTTGAAATGAATACATTTCCTTTCCTTAATGGAAAGAAGAAAAACTCTGCTCAAAGTGCCAGATTTTCCAATACAAGCTTTGATTGCTGCAGATGTAAGCACTGAGGCAGGTAGTAAATCCCTCTTAGAATTGATCCCAGGTTTAACTGGTAGGTGACTGAGCAGTTTGAACCTTGTGAAACAGCATACTTGGAAATGATGTGTAACAAAATTCTAACCTATGCCACGGAGAAAAGCAGGTTTCTTCTAGTTATCACAAGGTCTTTGCACCCATAGGTACCTCTGCCCTGTATATAGCAATGTAGTACATAAATGAACCTTTAAGTGACTGTGCTGGGTTGTGGAGTTTCAAATTAATCCAGGACGTGGGGACTGTGCTGTAGCTTAACATCCACATCACTACTGTACTCTTAGATGAATCTTATTTAAATACATATGATTGTGTATGCAGAAGGGGAAGGAGAAATGGACTTTTCCGTTTCTCCAGACATCCCATTCCTGTTGTCTTCTCTGTCCTTGCATTTTATAGACAGTCACCCTCTCCCCTTTTCTCTTTGCTGTTATTGAAATTAATAGGCATTCCTAGTTGCATTTAGTTTTGCTGCTTACCTTCTTACATGCCTTTTCAATACTTGGAAAACAGACAGCGTAATAAGTGGGACCCATTTAATTTTGTGCCTTCGTAGTTTTTAATGGTGGAAATTTCAGAGTGTTACAAGTTACTGATAATTAATTTTCCTTCTCTAACTCCTGTCAAGAACAGCTTGAAACACAGTGTGGAAGAGAGTTAGTCTGTGCTTCCCCTTCTCCTCTTGGCCTTCCTCGATTCTGTCCGGATACAAATGTGGAAATGGGAAACAACCCCAAATTTCAGTTGTTAAGGGAGACAGACAGACAAACACACCCAATTTATTTATAAGTATTTTTTTATTAATCAACTGAAAATCTTGTGTTTTTAAAGACAGACAGACACACACACAGAGCCAATTTATTTAGAAGTATTTTTTTATTAATCAACTGAAAATCTGACCATCTTGTCAAAAAAAGACATTTTATTGGATGGCAATGGATTTATTTACTTATTTTGAAACTCCATTCTTTATGAGAATGACTTTTGGAGTCTGAACATTTTTACCAGTCCTCTGAAGACTTGATCATGAGGAAACTGTCAAAATGTTTGGGGGGAATTTTCATAAATAACAAGAAATGAAGCAACTCCTCTGTGATGAAGCAGGAAATGAGTGCTGGCATCCGCAGCTTCTGCTGTGCCTTACCCATCCTAGGAGGATTATTACTGTGTTTTATTCCTGTAAATTGGAAAGCAATCCAAACCTCTCCCAAGAGATGAAGTTCAAAACACTAGATTTATGTTTCGTTGTTAGCTGTCTAATTTGTTATTGGTTTATTTTAAATTCAGTTTATGTGGACAGCATTAGAGGAGTTGCTGTGTTCTGTAATGGGAAGAAGCAATATTTGCTGTTAAAGCCTACACAAACTACTGGAAAACTGATGATCAGAACATCAAAACTTCTCTACTGAGTTGTTGTGCATTTTTTGAGAAATGAGGGAACTCCAGTCATACTCTGCATCTTTGTCTGGATGACCTTACAACATTTTCAATTTGCATACCCCGAGAGAACATCTTCTGCAGCCTGAAAGTCTTGTTGGTGATCCTGTCTGATGGTCAAAGGATGCTGGCAACAGAAATAGCATCTTTTGTTAAACCAGCTAATATAGTTGAAAAATAGGTGTGTGTTTCTGGGTTAGATACAAGCTAAAAGCATTTGCTGAATGTTCACTTAGACGTGTACCCGTTAAAGTATCTTTGAAAACAAATATTATACTATAGGATAGTGCTTATAGGATAGCAGGAGTGTTGGCAATGGGATAGACAGATGATAAGAGTCTTATCTCCTGGAGGAAAACAAGGGGTCCTTTATAGCTTGTGAAACACAACAAGGTTAGAGAGGGCAGAGATTTTGTTGTTCCATAAGACTGATACTTGCATTGAGTTTTCCAGTTCTTAGTACAGCTGTCTGTCTCGTTTGCTGTTGGATGGCATTTTTCAGGGGTCCCAGATGAATCAGGACGGAGGGGTCAGTGAGGGAGTGGTGCTTTTGTGAGAGTTTTCCCCCATTACCAGCATGTTTCTCATCTTTGGTTGTGTAAGCAATTTCAAGTTGCCTCAGCCTCAACTGTATCACTATAGTCATTTTTATAGAAGCGTAAGAGAGTGTCTTCACACTGACACTTTCTTTTTTCTTGGCTTGAATATCCAAGTTTAATTACAGGAGAAGAGCTTTCTCAGTCTTCAAGAGCATGAGTTTAAAACAGGCAATAATTTCTATGTTTAAAAAAGTTTGGGGAAGATCATGTCACAATTTCACTGTATTTCAGAAACCTGAAGCAGTGCTGCTGGCTCCAGAGCTTCAGGAAAACAAGGTGCTGCAGTGGGGAAAAGATGTAATTCTTGCTTTCCCAATCTGCATCTATTACATCCCTGTTTATTCCTGCTGGAAACCATCATGCTTTGGGGCTAAATTTATTTACAATGGAGACAGCTCTAGCTGTGCTTATGACACTGGTTCAAAGAGCCATCTTTGGATTTTGCTGAGAGATGAGTAGAAGCTGTGTACTCTCTCAGCTTTTGTTTTGTGATGCAAAACATAGCAAGTTATTTTAGTTTTTTCTCCTAAACTGGGCTGGCCACTAGCCTTATTCAAGTAACCCTAGTCCATACGTTTTTCCACCTTGACCACAGGAGACTGCGGTGGCACTTGAGGCCCATCCCATGGAAGTCCTGTCCATCATTCAGTGACAGCTTTGACTTTCTCATACCACCTTCAGACAGGTGCTTCAAAACTATTTTATGATCAGCTTGTCCTCCCAAGTCTTTTCCTGCCATCATTTCAAGCAGCCAACTCACAGGAGATTTATTCACCAGTCATCCCAAATTTCCACCTAGGACCCTGTTCAGCTCCATCCCCTGGGCCTCCCCCACTAATTTTGGCTGCAAAATGTGCCGAGTTTGCCATGGGATGGCAGTTCATTTGAACATCTTATCGTCAGCAAATCACATTGCTATGCTCCAGAAGTCATGCGGAGGCTATTAATTTAAATAATATGGAAAATTATTCCCCAAACCAATTTTTACCTTCCAGACTGGTTCATCCCTCCCCAGTGCAATCTGTTGCCTCCTAGTTGGTTTCATAGCTGCTTTCAATCCCTCTGCTAATCCACATTTTCTCCATTTTGAGTATTTCCCCTGCGACATTATAACCAATGCTTTATTGAAGTTTGAATAGTCTCCATTCTTGCATGTCCTTTATCTAGAAAATGAGTTATCTTTTTAGAGAAAGCTACCAACTAAGTCTCATACGATCTCTCTTTGAGAGCTCATAGCTCATGCTATGCTTTTTCTTCTTTTTCTGTTTGTCTGCCTTATATTGTTCTTTCCTTCAAAAATTGGGCCCTTGCTGTCGAATTAATGTTTTGTAATTGCCTCTAACTCACACTTCTTCCTCCCTTCCTTGCTCGGTAGATTGATATTTTTCACTCTTATGACACTAGAGCGAGTTGCCAGATTTAATAAAAATCCTTTCTGTTAGCTTAGTGATCCCATGAGATTTGTTTAAAAAAATAAAAAGGCACTGAAGGTGGAGGGCAAGCTCGTAGCAGCACAGGAGACAGAGGCAAAAGAGGTCAAGAAAGTGGATTTACAGTCCTTGACCTTAGAAACAAATCCCTCTCCCCTGCATCTACCACTTGAGGATATCTATTTTGCTCTTTAGCATATGGAAGTCCTCTGGTGAGGACCAGTTCGTTCAGTCTGTTTTCCTCTTTGGGGCTGGGAGGACATAAATTCACTGAGAATGGACATAAGGTGCCCACTTCTGGGGGAGAAAAACCAGTACCTCCCTGGGCGAAGACCAAGGTGTCTTTGCACCCTGGTAGGCCCTGTTCCATGTCTGGGCAAGGCTACCCTCAGGGCCAGCAGCTAGGTTGCCCCCGAGCCACCTCCATCTTGTTTCACACTGAGGTACCTCCTTGGTTTTACCTCCTTGCAGCTGGGTTGGCCAACTTCAAAGGGCTGCAGACTTCTAAACTGCAGATATTTCCTGCTCTTAAGGAGTAGTTTGTGCTAGGGTGACAGGAAGGATGAGGCCCTCTGTAGACAGATAGGAGCAGCATCGCGCTTGCACACCCAGGTCCTCATGGGGGACTTCAGCCACCCTGATATCTGTTGGAAGGACAACACAGCAGGACACAAGAAGTCCAGAAAGTTCTTAGAATGTGTTGATGATAACTTTCTTCTTCAAATGATCGAGGAACCAACGAGGAAAGGAGCCGTGCTGGACCTTGTCCTTACTAACAAGGAGGGGATGGTGGGGAATGTCAAGTTCAAGGGTAGCCTTGGCTGCAGTGATCATGAGATGGTGGAGTTCAAGATTCATAGGGCAGCGAGGAGGGTGTGCAGCAAGCTCACTGCCCTGGACTTAGGAAGAGCAGACTTTGGTATCCTAAGAGATCTGATTGGGAGGATAGCACGGGAAAAAGAACTGGAGATAGGCAAGGAAGAAGAGGAGGAGGGGTGGAAGATGGGGTCACAGCTCAGGGAAAAAAGAGAGTTTATGGCCTTTGGAAAAAAGGTCAGGCCACGCAGGAAGATTATAAAGGTGTGGCAAAGTTATGCAGGGAAAAGATTAGAAAGGCCAAAGCCCAGCTTGAACTGAACCTGGCCTTGGATGTTAAAAACAACAAAAAGAAATTCTATAAATGTATTAGCAGCAAGAGGAGGACTCGGGAGAACCTCCATCCACTATTGGATATGGGAGGCAATGTAGTGACAAAGGATGAGGAATTTCAAGATTTGGTTCTTTTCAAGAGTCTGCTTGACAGAGTCCCTTGGGAGGTAGCCCTGAAGGGAAAAGGAGTCCAGGAAGGATGGATGTTTTTCAAGGAGGAAGTCTTAAAAGCACAGGCCATCCCTCTGTGCAGTAAAGTGAGCCGTTGAGGGAAAAGACTGGCCTGGCTGAACAAAGAGATAGGGTCACAGCTCAGGGAAAAAAGGAGAGTTTATGGCCTTTGGAAAAAAGGGGCAGGCCACGCAGGAAGATTATAAAGGTGTGGCAAAGTTATGCAGGGAAAAGATTAGAAAGGCCAAAGCCCAGCTTGAGCTGAACTTGGGCTTGGATGTTAAAAACAACAAAAAGAAATTCTATAAATGTATTAGCAGCAAGAGGAGGACTCGGGAGAACCTCCATCCACTATTGGATATGGGAGGCAATGTAGTGACAAAGGATGAGGAGAAGGCTGAGGTACTGAATGCCTGTTTTGCCTCAGTCTTTAGTACTGGAGTAGGGTGTCCCCTGAGTACCCAGAGCCCTGAGCCAGCAGATAAGGGCAGGGAGCAGAATGAAGCCCCTGTCATCCAAAGGGAAGCGGTGAGGGACCTGCTCCAGCACCTGGACACAAACACGTCTATGGGCCCAGATGGGATCCACCCGAGGGCACTGAGGGAGCTGGTGGAAGTGCTTGTGGAGCCACTCTCCATCATTTACCAGCAGTCCTGGCAAACTGGGGAGGTCCCGGCCGACTGGCGTCTGACAAATGTGAGGCCCATCCACAAGAAAGGTCAGAAGGATGATCTGGGGAACTCCAGGCCTGTCAGTCTGACCTCGGTGCCTGGGAAGGCCATGGAACAGATCATCCTGAGTGCCATTATGCAGCGCATGAAGTGATCAGGCCCAGCCAGTACGGGTTCATGAGGGGCAGGTCCTGCTTGACAAACCTGATCTCCTTCGATGACAAAGTGACCCGCTTGCTGGACGAAGGAAAGGCTGTGGATGTTGTTTTGCTGGACTTTAGCAAGGCCTTTGACACTGTTCCCCACAGTATCCTCCTGGAGAAACTGGCTGCTCATGGCTTGGATGGGAGGACTCTCTGCTGGGTTAAAAACTGGCTGGAGGCCGGGCCCAGAGAGTGGTGGTGAATGGAGTTAAATCCAGCACGGGTGGTGTCCCACAGGGCTTGGTACTGGGACCTGTTCTCATTAACATCTTTATCAAGGATCTAGATGAGGGGATCGAGTGCACCCTCAGTAAGTTCGCAGACGACACTGGGTGTGTAAGCTGGGTGGGAGTGTCGACCTGCTGGAGGGTAGAGAGGCTCTACAGAGGGACCTGGACAGGCTGGATGGACTCTTTGTCAGGGAGTGCAGTGACAGGACAAGGGGTAACGGTTTTAAACTGGAAGAGGGGAGATTTAGATTAGATATTAGAAAGAAATTCTTTCCTGTGAGGGTGGTGAGACACTGGAACAGGTTGCCCAGGGAAGCTGTGGCTGCCCCATCCCTGGAGGGGTTCAAGGCCAGGTTGGAGGGGGCTTGGAGCAACCTGGTCTGGTGGGAGGTGTCCCTGCCCAGGGCAGGGGGTTGGAACTTGGTGCTCTTTAAGGTCCCTTCCAACCCAAATCATTCTATGATTCTGTGATTTATCTACAGTGGAGCTTGTATTTTAATTCGATAGCCCTTTATCCCTTTTCTTTTTCAGATTTGTGATTTAAAATCTGTATAAATTACCATATGTCAGTAAAAATTAATGTGGCTTAATTTTCTTCCCTGCTTTTGCAAATTGAGTTTGGCCCCTCTGAGCATCTTGAAATGATCACATACCACCTCTCTGACTTGCTCTGTGAGAGACCAAAGTCCAGTGGTGCTCAGTCACATCCAAAAATGATAATAGGCTTCTAATGTGGAGAAACATTTTGAAAATCCATCCCACAGAAAATTAGTGCTTGGGAAGCAGCAACATTCAAGTGTGTCTTTGTTAATGGCTTGCATATTCTAGCATGGGTGTGAAAGAGAAGAAAGTGTCAGAAGGTGAATTTGAGATATAATGGAAGAAAATCCCAAATTGGGAATAATTTTGAGGGGATCCTACTGCCTGATTTCCTCCTCGATTTTAGGAAATCCCAGTATCAGTAGGTTGTGCAAGCACAGAAAAACTGCAGTAGACTGGGTTATATTTGCTGCAAATTGGAAACAATATTTGTTTAAGACGTTGTGTGGCTGAGAGCCTGAGCGCACAGGGTATGAGTGAAAGTGATGGACACAGTCACTCATCAACTCAATGTGATTTTTTTTTTTCTTTGCAGGATTGCCAGGATGTGATTTGGATTTCATGGCCAACGTTTGCAGAGCAGGTGAGTATCACTGAAATTCCAAATCCATGTTTGCCCACTTGCTAAAGCCTGTAAGTCAGGCTTCTGCAGACTGGATAGCACAGAGGTACTTCTCCAGGCTTTTTTGTTGGTTTGTTTTTGGTTTTGTTTTTCTGGACTACACATAGCACTCTCTGACTTCTGCAGACTGGATAGCACAGAAGTACTTCTCCAGGCTTTTTTGTTGGTTTGTTTTTGGTTTTGTTTTTCTGGACTACACATAGCACTCTCTGACAGCTCTGTGGTGATCACTGGAAAACCACATTGCATCTCCCCCATCACCTGATCAGACAACTGAGACAGCCCTACAATCTGCATTATTTCAGCAACAGATAGCTCCAGGATTTTTTTTTTTTTATTATTTTCTTCACCCTGCTCTCAAAAAGAATAGAATATTTTTGCCTTGGCAAGTGTGGATTATGTGCTAATTTATGTAAAGGCATGTTTTTGCCAGGCTTGGTTGGAAAAGAAAAAGTGTAGCATCAAACATTTTTTTTATCATTTTCAAGTTTTGAGTAGCTAGCTCGCTAACCACGCTTAGATAAGAGCTGTTTGGGAAACTTTTCTGGATGGTGGTATTTTTCCACTGCAAAGTAGTCATCTGTCAAAACACCTTTTTTTTCCTGAAATGTATTGGTTTGGTATGATGTTCACTGCAAAGATACCTCCAGATGTCAGATGAAATGAAAGCTTGTGGCCCTCATTGCACCCCACAGCAGTCCCCAGCTGTGTATTGGGGCACACGGCATTCCGACTGCCTGGCTGCTTTTGCTAAAAACCAGTCTTTCCTAGATTTAGTCGGTCCCCAGCTGTGTATTTGAGGCACACGGCATTCAGACTGCCTGACTGCTTTTGCTAAAAACCAGTCTTTCCTAGATTTAGTCTGCCTCTCCTTCTCTACACTGCCACTTTTTGGTTTTCTCTGTTATGTCCCTTCCCCAAACCACGTCTCCCACAGCCCATAGCTCAGAGTGGCCTAGGACGTGAGCCCAGACTCTTCTCCCAGAAAATCCTTCTTCCAAATCCTCCAATGACATGTTATTTATTAAGTGAAAACAAGACTTTGAGACAGACCATATCTCCTAGTGGAGAAAGAAGGTAGCTGATATCCTGTCATTTTTACTGAAAAGTCCTATTTTTGCAAAAGTCAGTAGGGCTCCTTGTGAATCCCCTTGGGCGTGGGGCTCTGGGAGTGCTGGGAATTTAAATCATTAAGAGAAAGGTGAAAGGCAACATGATAAGGGGGTGTATCTATTTTATATACACTTCACTGGAGGAGAAGCAACACGATACTACATGTTGTTTTAATTGCCAGGAACCATCTAACAAGAGCCAGGAGCTGGAAGGTGAAACTCGAAGGGTTCATCCTGGAAAGAAGGTATGCTGTGGGGTTGTTTTGGGGTTTTGGTTTTGTTTTTAAGCAGTCACGCATTAATCATCAGAATAGTTTCCCAGAAGATGTGGTGGATCTTTATGGACTTCAAATTGAAACACCTTGTTACTTTGAAAATAATTAGTCTAGATCTGTACAAGTTTAAGGGCAAGGTGTGAGGACTGCTGTGTGATGTCTTCTGCCCATGATGGAGGTGAAACGAGGAGTTCATTCCTGAGTGCTGCTTTAGCCCTAAATTTTGAGTTCCTCAATCTTCTGTTAGTGTTTAAGTACTACTAATGAAGTTTTATTGATGCCTTTTCTATTTGATCAAGTGCATATTTGTTCTGTGTGCTGTGTTGAAGAGTCTAAGCTGACCTTTCTTAAAGTCTCTCCATATCCATAAAAAGATCAAAACGCAGTCCTGTGCATAAATGAGTTTTGCATGGTCAGTTTGCCTTAATTTCTTTGTTTGATTTATTTTTTTGTTCTGCTTTTGTTTTGCTTGGATGTGGTTTAAATGCCCAGTGTGAGATGTGTAATGGAAATATTTTGTTGTCATCTTTAGACAGCCGTAGTGTTTTAACACAGCCAGTCTCTGCTGCTCCCTGGATCCTGTGCTCACACAGACGTAGGGCTCCTTTTCCGTGTCGTGCCTGTGGAACACAAAACTCACCCTGTGATAAGCCCCCTGCTTTGACTTTGCTCTGTGTCTCAGTGATGTCTGCAGTCTCTGAACCCTCCTTTCTGCA
Source organism: Calidris pugnax (assembly GCF_001431845.1). NCBI lineage: Eukaryota > Metazoa > Chordata > Aves > Charadriiformes > Scolopacidae > Calidris > Calidris pugnax. The sequence continues at coordinate 453,810 of NW_015090847.1, forward strand.
AGAGATGTGACCCTTTGGGGAATGCAGAAATCGGATCCCAAGCTTCCTTAAAGGGTGTCTTTATTAATTCTAATGTCCTGGAGATCAGTTTCTGACAAAACACCTTTCCCATGTTATCTGCTGCTCCCTGTGAAACTGCCTGCCCCTGTCAGCCACCTGAATGGGACAAGGGGGCTTTTTCTGATCAGTCCCTGCCTGGTTTCCCAACCTGCACTCCCATCCTGAATGTTTGGTGTTTCTCATCAAGGCTTTGCTTGGTTTGTGATGAGTTGGCATTTGTGTTTCCATGCAGCACCCAATCTCCCCTTGCTTCCCCAGCTACCTGCAGCACAGGAACCATCACGCTAGGTCTCCATCCGTCCAGATGGCAGGTAGGCTTTAAAGATGAAGCTAAGTGATAATAAACTGTGTCATTGCTGGAGCTCTCTGCATAGAGGGGATGATGGCTTGCAACGGGAGGAGTTGCATTTATGCTCCTTAAATGGGAGCTTTGTGTTAGCAGCATAAGAAAAGGACTCACAGACCTGTTTTATTTGGGTGCTCTTTGTATCTAGCAGGGAGCCGTCCCTGCCACAATTAAGGAGAAGAAGTAAGTTTAAAAGATTGAGATAAAATTGCATCTGTGAGCTGCTTCTTAAAGGAAAGCAAGAAAAGGAGGCCAGGAGCAGGCTCAGCATGAGCCCAGACCTAACAGAAGGTGTAATGGGCGAGACGTGCAGTTTGTGCTTGGTGTTTTGGAGACCGTAGGAAATTGCATCTACAAGGCTCAGTTTCAGTAAGTGAAGGACAGAGAAGTGGAGCTGTAAGAGGAAATGAATACATATATATAAAATAGGGGAATTGGTGATGACTATGAAGTAATTTCTGCACAGCATATTTTCATTAAGCTGAAATTCTGAATTTCCTGAAAGGTAGCATCTTTGGAAAAAGGAACTTTAACTCATTACTTCATGATAATTAAAGCCACCAACCACGAGTTCCCTTCTGCAGAGAGGAAATACTAGCTCTTGTTTGTGTATATCCAAAACTGATTTGTGAGGCCTGAGTTTTTAACTGGAGTTATTCAAAACAAACACTCAACTCTAAGGACTACTGCTAAATTCAGTGAGAGCAGGCTGATAATCTGTGCCTTTGAACGTTAAATCAAGCCACTGGGACAAGAGAAATTGGAGATTAGGTGCATGATATCAGTAAACGGACGTTGAAGAGTTTGTCCTGCCTGTGTGATGTATAGTTTGTTGTTTATTTTAATCAAGCAATTTATAAGAAGTTATTATATGGTAGCGCAGCACGACTTGATACCACAGTTCAGATTAAGCCTTCAGCTGAGCTATGTTAAATATAGAAGATATGGGAGAAACAAGATTTTCCCTACTACATTTTTATTAATAACTTCTGATGGAAGGATAAGTTCAGACAATGCAGTTAAGAAAGGGGGAAAGAAAAACAGTAAGAGTATTATTTACATCAGCTCTTGCAGTGGGAAGCCAGGATAGTGCAAAACTGGTTGGAGGGAGGTTCGATGGTACACTAGAAGGACCTTTTCTCCTTTGGGCTGAGCTGATGTTCCTTTGGTATCATGTGTATGTATGTTGGAAGTCTTTATTAGTTAAATATGAGCAGAAGTTGCATGTTATAATTTTCTTGTGGCTTGAACTAGTTATTTTGGTATTGGTTTTGATGCTATTGACAGTGTGCTTCTTTAAGTAGGTTAATACTTTTATTTACATTTCATTTTGGTCTAAAAATACCCCACATTCTGAAGATGAGCCAGTTTGTAGCTTTGCAAGGAACCCAGACTGCAAACTTCTCATTTCTCCAATTTCTGTGCTTTGTGTTTTTGCCACGTATCCACATGGATCTCAGTCAGTACTAGTCTGTGCTCAGCTCTGCTGAAGCCAAGCTTCGCTTCAGCCTGTCTGCTTAGTATCTGCTGGCTTGAATTTTGTCCAGAATTTCTTTCAGAAGAGACGAAGTGTTTGGATGAGAGATCATTTGGGAGCCACCGAATAGCCAGAAACATTAACTAGTTCAGGAGATGCCTTTGGCTGAAAAGAAAGCAATGGAAGGTACCTGGGAAAAAGGTTCTTATATGCTCATTCTGTTCTTAGTGTTTTTGGGCCGTTTCCTGATGGCTGCTGTTGGAGAGAGGTTGCAGGGTCAGATGGACACTTGGTCTATTTTATGTTCCTACAGTAGTATTTAAGCTTGAAGATCCCAAGGTGCAAGTCTACATAGGGCTGTGCAATAGGGTTGCAGCTGTCCATTGCAAAATAGTGATGTGGAGCTGAGTCAACTTGACCTGAGGAGGTTGCTGGATACTTGCTTGTGGTGCCATCTGGCCTCCATTGCAAAATAGTGATGTGGAGCTGAGTAAACTTGACCTGAGGAGGTTGCTGGATACTGCTCGTGGTGCCACCATGAAATGACCTGTCTCCCCTGCGAGAGTCAACTTGACCTGAGGAGGTTGCTGGATACTTGCTTGTGGTGCCACCATGAAATGACCTGTCTCCCCTGCGAGACCATTCCTCGGCTCAGCCCTGCTGACACACCAGCACCAAGAGGGGCTTGCACAGTGCTGGTGCCACAAGGGAAGGAGATGGGTAGCCCCTGACCAGGGGAGATGCCATCCTCAGGAACCTCAGGGTAGCTCTGTGTGGTGGGTTGGAGTGGGGTGAGATTGAAGAGAGCAGCCGCCAGCTCAGACGCTAGTGACTGGGAGTGCTGGTTTAATGAGCATTTCTTGGTTTCTGCTCAAAACATTTTGGTCTGAAATTTTATTTTCTGCATACAGAGAAAAACAGGGATATTTGAATATTCAGATGGCTTGATTTGCTGTACAAGACAGTTGGCAAGTGTTCATGCCAAACACCATTTGGATTTGATTTTCTTTTTGATTTTAAAGTGTCTGTTAAGTCACCACTATTGTACAAAAAAAGAGGACAGTTTTTGCTAACTATAAACCCTTCCTGCATTGTCTGTGCTCTGAGAGGGAAAAACAGTTACTATTTCCTCCAGAAAATTTGGATTTAGAATATGCATTTGTCACTTCTGCACTGATAGATGTTACTAGGCTATTGCATTCTTTCCAATTATCCGAGCAGCCCTCAGGTCTTTTAAAATAAATAAGATCTCAGAATTTGCTGACTCCGTCAGGAAAGTTTGGCCATTTTCAGTTTTAACTATCAAATATGCACCTTAATCTTATATAGTGCTTAAGCCACCATTGTCGTATTGAAGTCAGTAGTACTATTAAAATCCTATTTCCTATAAGAAAATAACTTAATTTTTCTCCTTATTGTTTTGGTCTCCATGGGTAGTCACAGAATCCCTTGAGAAAAATTTTCAATGTGCAGGAGAGCTAAAGAGTTGGACTTCGATGGGAGCTCAGCCCCCAATAGCCACACTTTGTCTCATTAAACACCTTGATGTAGTATGAAACACTGTCCCATTTGATATGACAAATGCTTGGATGGCTGAAATCAGAAGAAATGATCCTCAATGTCACGGTCTAGGTTATGGTACTGCCTTCTTCTGGTATCTGTATGTTGCATGTCTGGTTTGTGTGGCTACCCAAGTAACATCTACACAGGCTTCCACCGTGCTAATCCTGAAATCTCAGAGCTATTTTCTTTCTTTCTTCTGAAATGCACTTGGTTTTTCTGTCTTTCCTTGTTCTGTAAAACCCGTACGTTGTGAGGAGGTTTTACATTAGGAGTAGCCAATCCTTATTTTATCTGGAAATAGGAGAGAAATCAAATCAACATGCCCGTTGTGAACAGGTCCTGGACAGAAATGGCCTCAGCACATCTGCATTAGTAACATTGCTGTGGTGCTTCATGCTGTGGTGCTCCAAAATCAGTGGCACTTTTTCATGGTTATTCAGTACAATTTTTTTAATATGCCCTTATAATATCCCAATTACTTTCCTCACTATAAATCTTAGAGGGACTTTTAGATTTTGAAAGAGAGTAATATTTTCACAGGGTACCTGATTTCTTTTGATTATATGAGCCCATATATGATACCATAAATTATCCATCCCGATCTATCAATGGCAAACACAGATTCCAACTGGAAGGGCATGTGCTGCTTATACAAATGTCTGACACTGGATGCAAGCCACCTTTTTACCATGTTAATTGAAGATGGATAGTGAGGACTTGAGATCAACAAATGGGCCTGTTTGTCATGTTGTTAAAACTCAATCTGTCTGACACTGGAAATGTTTTTCAGCTCCTGAAAATGAGAGGGAAACTGTCAGCTTGAAAATCACATGTCTAACAGAGCTGTCATCTTTTCCTTTTCACAATCCTCCTCAAATAAGAGCTCAAACACTGCAGCTGAAAAAAAAAAAAAAGGCTAGAAAATGCAATTTTGTCTTTTATGGAGATGTAGAAGACATTGTCCAGGTCGGAGCGGTGGTGGGACAGAGTGTCACTATGCAGGGGTACGTAGGTCCTGATGTCGTTGGGGCTCTGCCAGCCACGACAGTGTCTTCAGAAGGTCAAAGGCTGGATTTTGGGTAATCTTGGGACAAGACAGACAAGTGTGGAATGCTCCCCAGCTGTGAGCATTATCCCTCCAGAAGTCTTAGAAAAATGCCTCACCTTTCATTAGTGCTGATGGTGCAGCATCATTGCACGTGGGTCTTTTGTTAGTGACGGTCTCAGGCACCACTTCTCCTCAACCTGAAGAAAACTCTTGTTTCTCTGCTGCAAGTAGCCTGTTTATTTGTGTGGCTGTGAATCTCAATAAGTCATCCCTGGGTTGCTTCTCCTTGCAATGCTGCAGAGAAAACTTGAGATTTCCATTTATAAAGGCTTCTGAATGAACTAGAAAATCTCCACAATGAGTAGCCCAAGGGAACGCAAGCTAATTGTTCACTAGTAGCTGCTGGTGAGCTAGGAAAAGTCAGTGATTATTTGGAAAATAAGTTGTAAAACACTGAGTTTTTCTCCCCCTACCCCCATCTCAGTGGGTGTCCAAGGTGAAAATCCCCTGCGCTGTAAATGCTGAGCCATGGATTTGTACACAACGTCTGTCTTCTCTTGACTCTTTTTGCTTGGCCATGTCTTCCTTGAGAAGGTATATGAGTCCTTCATGGACATGGCTGTGTATGCTCTCTGTGCTTCCTGAGGTATAGGTTCATTTTTATCGAGATATGCAAAAATAGAATTATTTCTTTTAAGCTTATTTATCCCTCTCAAGCACAGCGTTTCTTTAAATCAAGACATTTAGGAATATCCTAAACGGTAATATTTTAATGTACGTGCTCATTAATTTTAATGCTGTTCAGGAAAAGTCTAAGATGTTTCCAGTTCCCACCAGTGCTGCCCTCTTGCTGGGTTGTGCTGAGGCATGAAGTGGAGGAAGAGACGCCAGGGGCTGTGTCTGAGGCTGTGTCAGTTGCTGTAGGTCTGGTAACTTTGAGAAGGTGTGCTGATTTACACCCGTCACGGGTCTGCCCTCGCTTCCCATTCACGTTAATGAGATGTGTGCATCCGGCTTCCCCGATGCACCGTGAGGGAAATTGGTCATAGGAAGATTAACGCTGCTGCGATCGTAATATTTGCTTGTTGTTACAATAGATCTGTTTATCAATACGCTCTAGACACATTCAATAGTGTTGCATTTCATAACGAATTACTGTAAGTGGCCGTTCTGTTTTATTCCCTTATTGCATTTTCACAGCGCATTGTAGGAATGATAAAGTTCCACGAGCCATAACTCCTAATGGCAGAGATGATCAATTTGACTTCTAATTTGGAAGAAAAAGCACATACACGGTGTACACTTTGCCCTGGCGCAGAATAATAGTCCTGTTCGTCTTTGTGGCAACATTGGGACATTAGTGGTAATGATTAGCAGTAATGGCTTTTAACAATAATTTATTTCTAGGTATGTAAATGTATCTGATTCATTGGTCTCAGAGCTAATGCCAACAATATCATATAAGCCTGTAAGAAACGCGCATCTTTTGATACGTCTGTAATTCAGAGCACACCTGACATCTTTATAAGGCCTAGGAAGTAAGTTGTGCACAAAATGGTGAACTTGCCCGTGCTCTGGTCTGCTGGAGCCAGGTGAACCACGGCAGCATCTGCAAATCTCCAGCAGAAAAACCTCATGGGTTGATGTTCAAAGTCCAGCTTCACTTTTTAGTGAGGCTGCTTGCGCTGCTCGCAGCATCGTCACGGGCCTGGGTTGATAGGAGGGATTTTTTTCTTTTTAATCTTTCTTAAAATTTTCATTGAGAAGCTGTTTGAGGTCAGACAGGCTACTAGTGTGCTGGAAGCTCTCTGGAGCAAAGGCAGGAGGGTTTGGATGGTTTCATTTTTGCCAACAAGCCGAGGCAGACAGTGTGCTGAAGCCTTCCGGTGACTCCTCGATAGCACTTAAAACTAAATCTATTGTCTATTTAAATCTATTTAATTTACAATTAACAAGACACCTCTTATTCTCTCAACTTAATTAAAGAGCTACTGACTCTTAGAAGGATTGAAATGCAATAAAGAAGATAACCTAGTTAGAGTATAATTAAGGGAATTTACGTAAGTAATAAACATGGTATTGCTGCCTTCTAAAAAAAAAATACCCTGAACTTGTGCTAATTTTTTAAAAAAACCTGACATTAAAATAAGTATTCAGATGTTTAATTAGCATAATGCAAGATAGCTATGGGGAATTAATTATATGTAATTTCCTTTAAGTAACCATTGAAAGCATGACACACCAAATAGCCTTTGTGTGATCTGTCAGCTAGCCAGGTTTTAACCTCTGCACCCTGGATTAACTGCTGCTGGGCTGCTGCTGTTTTCGGCTATATCCTCCAGGCACCTACATTACGTCCTCCAGAGAGGCAAGTTGAAAGGTGATTAGAAGTATGGAATAAAAATTATGTCCTTGTTTAAACACTCACTTGGCCTTGGTTTAAAAAAAAAAAAAAAAAAAGCATTCACTTTCCAGGATTTTGACTAGAGGAGGAAATAAGGGAAAAATCATCGTTTCACACTGGTGGCAGGTACTTTGTCCTGAATAATTCCAGTAAGCATAGGCTTATAACTAAATTTAAAATATTAAGTAACAGGGTTTTGATGCCAGTCCTAGCTGGTGTACCTGCCATGGGTTTTAAGATGCGATCTGCAGTCCACTTCGAATTTTGTTTGGTTTTTTTGAAGAGGGGAAGAAGACTCCAAGCACTGCCAAGGGAATCCTTGGTGCAGAAGTGAACCTGCCCGGTGCTCGCTCGCGCCGCAGGAGAGTGTGGGGCTCCTTAGGGGCTTTTGGTTATGGCTGGTGCTACACAAATCCCTAAAGCACCACGGTTGGGCTTCTTGTAGCTCACTCCTCTTCATGCCAGTGGGTTTCCAGCTAGCTGCTTGGTCAGTGGTGGACGAAAGCGTGCTCCAGAAGCTGCTTCACCACCACGATGGGTAATTCACTCCTCAATGGCATGTGGACTTTGCTGGATGCAGAGTACGCACCATTTATTGTGCATAGGGACTGCTGCTACTGAGAGGAAGATATTTCAGAGTGTTGCTGAGGGGCAAACTCTCAGGTTTGAAGGACAGGATGATGTTGTCTGAGTGGAAAACATGTCCTTCTTGCGCGGACCCAAAAGAGATACCTTGGAGATGTTCTCCTTCCTGAAAGAGATGAGGGCACTGTTAATAGGAGTATACAAACACTGTTTATATACAACATTAATATCTAACTGTGTTTCAGGTCTGTCTAGTGCCTCTTTAGTAAACCAGAGCTTTTTGGGGAACGTGGGACTTGATACTGCCCAACTTGGCGAGACTCTGAACTTTCTACCTCCAACAAGAAACCTGTCCTTTCACGTATTCTTTTTCAAAGGGACGAATTTCTACCTGTCTAGCTTAAGGTGAAGGGTTTGAAACAGCAGCAATTCCATCCAAACCCTGCTCTTTTGGTGCCCGGGCTATTAGATGGGGGATGGAGGTAGCCCAGCTACACGTTTAAATGGTGTGCCAGCAGCAGCTAGGGCCGTTAGCGCTGGTGACAGGATGGCAGGCGCTTTCTGATTAAAAACAAAACAAAAAAAAACCCCTCCCCCACAAATTACATTCAGCCCTTCTTTGCATTTTGAAAGGCAATATGTGCTTTTTCACCTGCCACGACTGTCAGCTGGCGTGTGCTTTCTCTAAGCAGGCTGACATCTGCAAATTCATGATCTGTGCCGCCGCCTCCCCGCAGAACATCGCCGCCTGCAAGCCCCCTTCCCTTCTCCAAAAAGCTCTTGCCTTGCTTGCTGCACTCAGGTTCACCCTTCGGGGCAAGTTAAAACCTTCCCGCTTCTGCTTCTGCTTCTTCAGAGATGCCTGGTTTTAATTTTGGGAGTTATTTCATTTTTTTCCAAGGGAGCTGTTACAGCTACTTACTTTTGAGCAAAGTGTGCAATGTTTCTATTTCTACCCTAAACTACAGTCAGATGGTAATTCATCTGTTTCTGCGCATCGCCACCTAAAAAAAGTGAAGAACAAATGCTTCACTGCTGTATTCAAACTAATAATCTTGGCTGGCCGTCCCGTTTTAATTGGAGGCTGAAGTGCCTTTGAATCCAAACGGGTATTTAGAGACCATCAGGCCCAAACGGCCCAGGCTTCTGTCGGCGTGGTGACATTGTTTCCTTAGATGTGGGACTTGGAATATATTCACATGCCTCCTAGCGATCTAATGAAAGATGACAGATTAATTAACTGCTGGAGTTGGGCCAAGCAGAGGACACGGTGGCCTAGCAGGTGCCCCGTTCCCCGTGCAATAGATCATGTTTGTTCACGCACTCACCAAACTCATTAGGCTCAACCTGAGTGATTTGGTAGGAAGCGTTATTTGGATTAACTGCTGTCGCCTTGTTTGGGTGAGCTTGTGTGCAGAAGATGTTTGGAGGGTTTGCCTGGGGGTCTGGCAGGACAGGGGGCTGCAAAAGTTGTTGGGTTGAAGGGAGTTAATCCAACTGGGAGCATAACAGTAACAAAACCCAAGGAGAGGTGTTCCTTGGCTTGCATTTCTCTGCACCCCTGTTTGGTACAGAGATGCCTCCAGCAAAGAGGCACAGGGACCCTTTCTTCATGCTGTGGCATGGAGGACAAATGTTTTTTTTTTCAGTGGGGTAAAAGGGCAGGAGGTGCTGCTCAGACCCTCCTTCCTTTCTCTGCCGTGCTCTTGGAGGATTTCAATATTTCTTACTCAGATGCTTGGTCTGCTTTTGTATCTGCTCCAACTCTATGGTGGAGGCTGCCCACTGCAAGGGAAAGCGTCCCTGGTAGGCAATGTTTATGGAGAGGAGGATAATAATTTATTTAAATAAAGAAAAAAAAGAAAGAACATTGTTCCTCCAGTCAGGTGTTTATTTAGTGGCTGTGTATCAATTATCTGTTTGAACAGGTTTCATTACAGAAAGTGCAAAACCCCTGAGCGCGTTTTAAAATATGTTAATCCTTACTTCAGCAGGAAATGGAAAAGGCTCATTTACAGTTTAATTTCTAATCCATGCGGGTTACCGTGTTGTAGGCTGGGACATAAATAAAAAAGCTGAAGTGGAGAGGACAGCTCGCTCTCAATAAACAGGTGCTGCTGCTTTGCTTTTTCTGCTTACCCGCTCTGATCATACGTCAAAGCACGAGCTGCAAAACCTTGAAAGCAAACTCCGCCAAAACCCTTTATTCTGTGCTTTTCCTTTGGAGGGATAACGCACGGGCAAGAGCTTGTAAATCAACACTGATGAGGAGGGAACGAGCAGGTTCTTTTCTGATGTGGTGAGCACCCAGACAAAGAGCTGTTGCAGCCCTTTTCTTTGGCGAGCAATGTTAATGGCGCAGGATCAGCAGGCAGCCCCACAAAACACCAAAAAACACCAAAAACACATTCCTCACTCAAGTCCCTTCCACTGCTGCAAAGGCACTGGGACAAAGAAAGTCCTTCCTTTCTCTTGCTTCTTGATTTTTCTTTTTCTTTCTCTAAAAAAGTGTAGTTACACAAATAAGCTCCCCCTCCAGCTTTTTCCGTTTAGTAGTTTGTAACATTAATGGAACCAACTAATCCTTCTGATTAAATATTTATTTAGGTAAGGCTATCAATTCTGCTGTCAGGCCTCCCGTATCAGTGTTTAATCAGTTGCCTGATGCTGTTGTTTTCTGGATGAAACAAATACTACCCCCTACAGTTTCAGACCCAGGCTGTGGACTCCTCCACTTTGAGATTGCTGGAAAGAATGACAGAATCCCATGGGGTTGGAAGGGACCTCTGGAGATCATCTAGTCCAACCCCCTGCCAAAGCAGGGCCACCCAGAGCAGGTCCCACAGGAACGTGTCCAGGTGGGTTTGGGATGTCTCCAGAGAAGGAGACTCCACCACCTCCCTGGGCAGCCTCTGCCAGGGCTCTGCCACCCTCACAGCAAAGAAGTTCCTCCTCATGTTTAGGTGGAACTTCTTCTATTCAAGTTTGTGCCCATTTTAAAGAAGGTGGAGTTGACAAACTTGTATGTGCAAATCCTTCCTGAGATACCTGGCTCTGCAGGTATTTGAAAATCAGGAGGGAAAGATGTGTTCGAAGCCTGGCAGGGAAAATCCAGCTGTGGCAGGAGCTGCAGTGGCAGCCCTGGGCCAAAGGGGTGTCCAAAAAGAAACACCCTTTTTGCAGGACTGTTGCCAACACAGCCCTGGTGGGGTGGTGACAGATGTTTGAAGCGATGGGACAGGGTGTATTTGATATAGAGCGGCAGAGTTTAATTATGGACAAGAATCAAATTGATATTCATAGGGTAATAAATAAATAATGTGTATGCACTCACAGGGAAGGATAAGAACATTTTTCTGAAGTGAAAGAAATAAAATCAGCAAAACAGAAATTAAAAATGGATCTATTTAGCAGAGCTGCTGGTTACATGACGAATGCATCAGTGCGTGGGCTGAATCCTTTTGTTTCTCGAGGAGTTATTCATGCCTGGGCTAAAAGGCTATGAAATGGGACAGGGTCACATTTCTCATCCTCTGATCTCTGCTCTGAGATTTCCAGCTAACATTTGCTCTCCTCGGGGGGGTGAATTGAGCCTTGGGAGGCTCAGCAGCAGCCAAGAGCTAAAAGGACAAGAGGGAAATCCGAGGACTTGATTTGACGATGATGGAGACAGAAAGGAAACCGGGGCAGTATTTCCTTTGGTTGGTTGAGCCAGGGGTACAAGCCAGCACACACCTATTTGGCAGGAGGCTCTTTAAGATGGGGTTATCTTTTAGTTAGACCTTCTCAAAAAAAGCTGGGGAGTTCACACAGGAGGATCAATGCATCAGGACGATAGCTGTTTTTTTACTTTCCTAATTTCAGCAAATGTCTCCTAAATAGTTGGTGCTTCTGACAAAGCTCCTCCGAAACGTGTATGTTTCTCCAAGATAAGTCTCAACTTTCACATATAACCTGATGTTTCCTGTACGTGCAGCTAGGGATATGAAAATGGGAAAGAAATTACCTGAAATGAGAAAATGAATGAGAAAACCAGCATGTTATACTTTCAACAAAATGCTTAAAGTTTTACTCTTAGATTTGGGGGCTTGCCTCATAGTGTTTTTAATATGAGGTGCTGTCAACGTTGTATTAAAAAGCTGAGAGAATGGGCAAAAGCTGACAGAAAAGGGCAGCTTGGATGCATCAGGGACTCGGTGACTTCTATTTGTCCACTGAGCTCCATTTCATGTCTCAAAATGGCTTATTCTCAGCTATGCCTGAGACAGTGCTTTGCTACGGAGCAAGCACCATGTATTTCTAGAGATAAGACAGGAAGGAGACAGCCAAAAATAATGTGTATATAAATATAAATGAAAATAAAATTTATATACAGATATAAAGGGGGTCTTAGGTCATGCTTGGTGTAGCTGTAGCCAAACAGGGCAAGGCAGCTCCTTGGTTTTCCTCCACTTCCCTTCACCCCTGTGCTCAGCAGCCAGCTGCCCCAACATCTGGAGGGGGGCCTGAAAAATGCTGCCTTGGCAGAGGTGAGTTTGACAAGCATAGAAAAATTCATTTTTAATTAATTTTCTGCTTGTTTAAAGAAAACACGGAGAATGTGGCGTGGAAGAACAAGATCTGAAACAAATTGCTAACAGTAGTAATAATAATTTTCCCTTAGTTATATGCTTTTTTTAACCTCGACTGCTGTACCTACTCAAATGTCCTTTAGCAAGAATTAAAAGAACAGGAAAAAGTGTGGTAGAGGCTTTGTTTTATTTTCAAGTGATCTAGGAGGTTTTTCAAAGTTTTCCAGGAGGTGTCAGCAGTACTTTAAAACTTTCATTTTCTGTGATGGAAATTTCTGCAGAAGTTGTTCTTTTAATATAAATAAAAGGAAGAATCCCATGCTGAGAAATAGGAAATATCATTCAGTCCCACCTCTGAAGAGGTGGGTCCTCGCTGCTGGCTCAGGCTGGGTTTGCAAGCCTTTGGACACTGCATATTTTGACAGGGTTTCTTATCCACTGGACTCTTGGCTGATGGGCTGTGTTGGTGGTGTTTGCCTTTCTGTATTGTTGGTAAGTGTCAGCCCTGTGGCTGCCTCTGGAGATCTTCTTCCATGTTGTTGGACTTGGCAACTTCCAAGACCTGTAGAACTCCAGTTTTCAGGACCATGAAGCAATTTTTTGCCCAGGTCCTCTGAGAAAAGCCTTGAAAAGATGTCCCAGTGCTAATAAATCAAAAGGCAATTAAAATAATTTGAAATACTTTTTTTTTTTTTTAATTAAAAACCTCATGGTGATGTGTTTTCAGGATTGGAAGTACTGCTTTATGGCCAAGGGGAGAAACGGTTCTATTTATACTTCTCTTTCATCACCCGTATTTGGCTTTCATAGGAGCTGTTGGGATAACCCGGTCCAGGTCCTCAGCTGGTGTAAGCTGGCAGAGCTCAGCAGGCTTCACAGAGGCCGAGCCAAGTTATATCCTGCTTTGGAAGCCAGGAAAATAGTCTTAGAGAGCACTTCCCACCTGAGGATCAGAAAGCAGATCTTGGGAAGCCCATGGAATTGTCATGGCATGTGTCTGCAAGGGAGAGCGTGACTGGAGGTGGCAGTTAGTTCTGTATCGTGCATCTTTTTGTGATAATAAAAGCACTATTCAGGCTTAATATGGCACAACTGGGACAAAAAATGCTGGTCTTTAAATCTTGCTGTTGGTAAATGCAGCAACATTAGTGAAAAATATAGGTGGCAATATAGGTGATGTTGCCAGTCTCGGTGTTTTCAGTCTGCTTTTACATGGCTAATTAGTAAAGAAAAAGAGTAATCGGTGGAATAAAAGCCTGAAAACATTTCATTTCAGAGCTCACTGTGGGGAGGCCTTAAAAGCAAGCACAGGCATTGCAAGGAGATGGGGCTTTTCTCTTTCAAAATCCAGCAGAGTCCAATAAAATCGGGCAGATTGACAGGCACAAAGAATTACAGTCAATTTGCTTTTGAAAATGAGTATCATTGGGCTGATAGTGGGCGGATTCACTCACTAAGGTCCACTTTGGGGTTATCTGATCTAAGTCTTCCACATGATCATAGATATGATCTTAAAGTATCATCATACTGTTGCATGATTTTTCATATTGCAGTAATTAAATGCTGGGATGCTCAATAAGTGCTGCGGGGAGCTGGGGCTGATGCACAGTGAGTACTGATTTAAGAAAGCCACACTGCTGCAGCATGTGTTTTCTTAACCTCTTGTACTTGGTTCTGGCAGGATATTTTATTAAATGATCTTTTAAAATAGGTCAGTTGGGTAAATATAATCAAGAAGTCTGCTTGTGAGTTAGATCAACTTTAAAAAAAAAGCCCGGCACTGTTCAAACCACTAACGGCCGGCCAGGTTAGAGATGAAAAATAAGATAAAACTGCTGTGTAGGATTGTGTGGGATTGAAGGATCTCCGTAGAGTCTCTGCCTGAGGTTACCCATGCTAGAAGTTTATTCACCTATGGTTTAGAAGTCTGATCTTGCTCTTTTTTCCCCATTTTAATTTTAACCACTCTAGCGCAGACGTTAATGGGATTAGATCTGCTTAGACAGGAAGCTCCTTTGTGGGGAGCGACTTGATCTTGTTGCTTGCCTGTCTAGCAGAGAATCATGGATTCGTTTAGGTTGGGAAAGACCTTTAAGATCATCAAATCCAACCGTTAGACTGGCACTGCCAAGTCCATCACTAAAACATGTCCCTAAGCACCACATCTGCACATCGTTTGAACACCTCCAGGGATGGTGCCTCAACCACTTCCCTGGGCAGCCTGTTCCAATGCTTAATAACCCTTTTGGTGAAGAAATTTTCCCTGCTATCCAAACTGAACCTCCCCTGGTGCAACTTGAGGCCATTTCCTCTTGTCCCATCACCTGGGACTTGGGAGAAGAGACTGACCCTCACTTCGCTACCCCCTCCTTTCAGGGAGTTGGAGAGAGCGAGAAGGTCTCCCCTCAGCCTCCTTTTCTCCAGGCTGAATAACCCCAGCTCCCTCAGCCTCTCCTCACGAGACTTGTTCTCCAGACCCCTCACCAGCTCCATTGCCCTTCTCTGGACTTCAGCCCCTCAATGTCTGTTTTGTGAGGGGCCCAAAACTGGACACAGTGTTTGAGGTGTGGCCTCACCAGTGCTGAATACAGAGGGACAATCACAGCCCTACTCCTGCTGGCCACACTATTTCTAATGCAACCCAAGGTGCTGGTGGCCTTCTTGGCCACCTGGTCTTACAATCACAGCCCTACTCCTGCTGGCCACGCTATTTCTAATGCAAGCCAGGGTGCTGTTGGCTTTCTTGGCCACCTGGTCTCACTGCTGGCTCGTATTGAGCTGGCTGTCGACCAGCATCACCAAGTCCTTTTCCTCTGGGCAGCTCTCCAGACTCTCTTCTTCAAGCCTGTAGTGCTACAGGGGGTTGTTGTGACCCAAGGGCAGGACCCGGCACTTGGCCATGTTGAACCTCATCCCATTGGCCTCGGTCAATCCATCCAGCCTGTCGAGCTCCTTCTGTAGAGCCTTTCTACCCTCCAGCAGGTCAACCCTCCCACCCAACTTGGTGTCATCTGCAAACTTGCTGAGGGTACACTCGATCCCCTTGTCCAGCTTGTTGATAAAGACATTAAAGAGGACTGGTCCCAACACTGAGCCCTGGGGAACACCACCTGTGACTGGCCACCAACGGGATTTAACTCCATTCACCACAGCGGAGAATGCTCGTCCGTTCAGCCAGTTTTTTTACCCAGTCAAGAGTCCAAGCCATGAGCAGCCAGTTTCTCCAGGAGAATGCTGTGGGGAACAGTGTCAAAAGTTTACTTAAGTCCAGGCAAACAACATCCACAGCCGTTCCTCCATTCACTAAGTGGGTTACCTTGTCGTAGAAGGTGATCAGGTTTGTCAAGCAGGATCTACCTATCATAAACCCATGCTGACTGATCACCTGGTTGTCCATCAGGCACCATCATTTGCTACACCATGTTGAACTACTACGCTAAGAAACCTAGTGTTGGAGAGCAAGCTGGGTGCTTAATAATGGTTGTGAGTGTAAGGATCTGGAGTGGAACTGGAGGAATAGGCACCAGGTTTGGAAAAACAAGTTGCATCAGCCCAGAACTACTGGAGCCTGGTCAAGTCCATCTCTTTCTCCTCTGGGTTTTGTTGTGTGTAGTTAGGGGTGAAGAAGACAGTGAAGAAGGATGAAAGCCAATGTTAAGGTGTACATTGGTGGGTTCATGAGGCTAAACAGAGTAACTATGTGAGGGTAGGGGTGCAAGGGAGGGGACAGGGAAGTTGCAGGAGGGAGCTGGTCCAGGCTCCTTGCTGGGGCTGATTCCTGTCCCTCATCCCTGGCCAAGCTTTAATCCTGCTTTAACCATGCTTTGCCCCTTGGCTGGGGGATTAGAGAAGAGGGGATCTTTTGTTTTTCTTCTTTTTTTTTTTTTTTTTCCATTCTTTTCTTTTTTTCCCTTGCTGGTTTTCCTTTCTGGAGCATCTCCTCCTTGCCTGTCTCCAACGCGCCTGCGTGCAGCGATGTCCTGAGCCATGCTTAACGCATCCCCCTGCTCCCCCTCTGTCCACTGGGACCATATTTCAAGGCATATCCCTATTAGCTTATTTTGATGTTTTTATCTTTCCGTGATGGGGAACCATTCTCTGCAGCCAAAACAGACACTTTCCCCACGGCGTTGAGTGAATTTTTAGCTCTCCTCTGAGGAGAGGACTTCAATAAAAGATGAGGCCGCTCGCCACGCCGACTGGCTCAAGGGCTCTAACGTCTCCGGTGGCTCCTGCCTTTTTGCTGTTGAGTTTACACTCGTATGAACATGGGCTGGGCTGCCCCGTGCTGCTCTAAGTGAAGGTTTGCACGCAAACATGGCCTCCACAAAAGCCACCTCAGGCAAAAGAGCTTCCTGCACCAGCAGAACGTGGCGTCACACGTTTTCTTCTGGAGCCTGGGAGGTGCAGAAGGTCTGTGGGTCATTCAGCCCCTCTCTTCCTTCTGAAGTTGAAATGACTGAAAATCCGTAGGAAATACTGAAATTGTAGGGGGAATAATAAATCAGGTTGGTTTTTGCACCTGCTGAAACCTCCTGGGTTTCTTTTATTCATGAGGCTAATGCTTCCATCTCAATGCCCTTCATTATGGGTTGGGAGGCTCCTCGATGCTTTGGGGCCACCCTTGCTCTCCTGTAGTGCCCAAATTAAGGGCTGGAAGTGTCTCTTGGGTACTGCAGCTCCTGTCAGCATGTGGATTTTTGCCCAGAGTGTGTTAATATCCAGGTGAAATGATGGGGATCCTGCATGCTGTGAAAACACATTTGCTGGCTTCGCCCAAGTTGTGTGTTTTATGGGAAGTGATAGCAGAGGTGAGGAGGACAGGTGAGAAGGCTCCACGGTGGCTCAGGGCAGAGGTGTGTGTGAAAAGGGCATAGCAGAGGGGAAAAAAAAAAGGTCACAGCAAAGTCCCGTGAAATTGGAGGAACTACACTCTGCGGTGTTTCAGGATATGCATCCAAAATGGGGAGCAATTCTATCTGTGCGCCTCTTAGATTTCTTACACTTTCTACACCTGCTTCCTGGGAATTTCAAAAAACAGGTTGAGATTGTCCCACAAGCCCAGGTCGGGGGATTTTGGCTGGATAATAATTTCCAAGGGCTTGTCCCACTCGTTTCCCTGAGCCGTGCAGCTGTCTGCAGGCAGAAGCCTGGGGGAGGCAAATCTAGGGGACGCGTTTGAAGCTGATGCTGAAGCAGGTCACCAAAGGAGATATGGCTGGATATTAGGAAAAATAATATATTAGGAAAAATAATATTAGGAAAAATAATTTCCTAATATCAGGCTGGATATTAGGAAAAATTTTTTCACTGAAAGGGTTCTCAGGCATTGGAATGGGCTGCCCAGGGAGGTGGTTGAGGCCCCATCCCTGGAGGTGTTCAAAAGACGGGTTGCTTTAGTGCTGGGAGGTCTGGTTTAGTGATGGTGTTGCTTTTTGTTTGTTGTGTGGGTGACTATTTTTTGTCAGTTAGGTTGACGGTTGGACAAGATGATCTTTAAGGTCCCTTCCAACCTAGAAGATTCTGTGATACGCTAGAAATTTTCAGGAGCTGAGACCCGGAGGAATTTTAGGAGGCTGAAGGGCAAGGGAGCCCCAGGAGGGGAGAGGGACACCTGCAGCAAAGAGGCTGCAGCTATTTAGCTGAAGGGGAGGTGATTAGTTTTGCAATCTATTTGCAGGAGGACTGACTTTTACAGCATCTTCTCGGCCAAATATTTAATTTTTCTTTAGCGGATTACCCTTCCGTGGCTGGCTGCGCTGCAGCAAAGCACGTGGGGAAAATGCTGCTGCTGAAAACGGGACTTGATAGAGGGGAAACTTTTCAAAAGCAGGTGGCTCCTCGGAGTCCCAGGGCCCGCTGAGTTTCGGGCAAGTTTATTCAGTCACTCAGGAGCTTTTGAAAAATTATTGAAAGTCTCTCCCCTCTCATTAGCGCGGACGCCCCAGCAGGTAGCTCAGGTTTCTGTAATCCTTAAATCAAATATGACAGCTTCTTTTCTGAATTGGTTTTCATTTCTGCACTCACTTCAGGGTGGATGTTTCTATTCCTCCTTGTTACCGGGGGACAGGTGATAACCATTTTAAAAGAAAAAGCAAATATTAGCCGTTTCTGTATTTAGGTGTGCCAGCTAATGCCCATCACTGTGGATTTAGGTAATTCTGCAATTTAAAAGGTAGTGCTTTGAAGGGGAAAGCCAGAGCCCTGCTAAATACAGTCGTGTTATTTATGGCTGTGTTTCTTTTCTGTTTTCCAGAATCCCCTCCATAAAGTCAACACTTGGCATTAAAAGCCATCTTAAGATATCAGACTGAAGTGTGTAAGGGAAAAACCAATAACTTCTAGCAGCACATTTTCATTAACCTGGAACTAAAAAAGTCCACTGAGAAATAGTGGAATGTTTCCTTGTAGCCTTTTTTTTTTTTTTTTTTCACCTTTTCATACACATTTTCTCAAGCAGTTTAATCAGGCAAAAGCTTCCTTTATCATTTGATTATTTTTTTTTTTTATTTCTGCCGTGGTTCTTGACGTTTTGGGAAATCGCTCATTCAAAGTGTTGCAAAGAAAGTGCTGTCAGTTATTTGTCAGGTTTTATGTCACGATTTGGGAAAACTGACCTTGATTTACTTGTGCCATTAGAAACTTCATCAAAGGAATGAAAGAGCTTTTCTCTATAAGCACCATTAAGTCAAAACAGGAAAGCCTCTTAGTCACCTTTTCCAGTTAGCGTACTTGAAATAGTAGGCAAAAATATTAATTGGATTGTTGATTATATTGGTAGATCTGGAGTGATTTTAAATAGCTTGCTCTAGTTAGTTAATATTTGCTCATTAACACCACTATTTAAAAAGAGCTCCGTTGCACTACTGCTTTCCCACATAGCACTGCCCGAATTGCGTGGCCAGCGACAGGGATGCTCACTGCTGGTGCCATGAGAAGAGTTGTGGTGGGGTAACAAAACGAAAAGGCAATTATTTCGTTTTCAAACCTTTGTTTAAATAAAATATCCCAATGGGAAGCTCCCCAGGACGCGGTGAGAATCACCGCTCGGGGGCCGGGAGGGTGAGCGTCGCCGGCAAATATTTCTTTGCCCTGTTAATCCCTTGGGGAATTCTCCTGTGCTTAAAATGAGGTGCCCGCTTGAGTACCTTCCCCAGTCGAGGAATAATAATGATGTTGATAGCAAATGCAGCAGGAAATAAGCTGCAGATCAGAAGTGCTTGGCACCCCGTGGCTACCCGTGTGACTGGGGTAGCCGGTACATCATTTTTAAGACTTCCTCCCGCTCCCCACGTCCTCCCTCCACATGAAAGCTTTGGGCAGAATCCTTTCCTTTCCCCTAAATAATCATTTCTAGCATATGGGGTCATTTTTAAAGGCAGGAAAAAACCCACAGAAACGCATCTAGCATCCACTTCTCCATCACGCTGGCTGATTAGGAGCTGGAGAGGCTCGAGAGGTGCTCACAAAGGGCTGATTGCAAAGTGAGGGCAAATGAGAGATTCTCCAAACGGAGCTTCTCGGCTGCTGCTGTTTGTGCCGCCGCCCTTCTCCTGCACCTCTGGACCCTGCCCCTCATAGCTTTACACATTTTGTTTTCTGAAGAACTCACCAAACTGGCCGCTTATTCTGGGAAGCTCCTTTTGAGAGGTTAGAGGTATTTTTTAAGAGTCATTCCCTAAGTGCTTAACACCAGCAAATATTTCAGAACTCCACTTTGACAGTTGCGAGTAAATATAACTCCGGTGTCACTGCACAGGAAGAATCTGGATGTTTCACCAGCAGAATAAAAGCAGTGGGTTTCTTCTAGGCATTTATAACGAGTAAGCAAAATCTCCTTGCATTTTGTATTTTAAAAAGAGTTGACAAAAAGCTTTTGCCTCTTGTATTGTGTGCAGACTGAGGTAGAACATACGCTGACTGTATTGTGTGGGCATGTTAAATGTAGCTTTTGATGAGACTCTCAGCTGTAGATGTTAAGTGAAGCAAAACAGTAACAGCCAAAACTTCCAAACTCGCCTGCTTTCAACTTTCCTCTAAGTTCTCACTTGAGAATGAAAAATCAGCAGCAAGGGCACACGAGTGGACTCGTTTTTGTGAGAGCAAAAGACAACGTGGAATGTTCTTGTTCGGGCAAAAAGAGGTTAAAAAATACCAGATTGTGGCATAATTACCAAATTACGACATCTAATTTGTAGGTTTAACTTGCTAATTATGTGTGATACATGGGTGGCGAAGGGTGAATACCAAGCACTAGAAGCCTTCCTTTTGTCTTTGGAAATTTGTTTTGACTGGGGGGAGGAAGAGAAAAAAAACCTGGCTTTGCCACATGCGACTGCGCCTTATTCACTTGTGCCGGGCGATATAAAAAGCAACTAGACAGGGAAGGGGACAAGGCATCCGTTTTAATAGAAACAGAGGGTGTGACAGGCATTTTATGGGGTTTAGTGTATGTGCTTACATACACTTTTTGGAAAAAAAAATATTCTTAGAGTGAAGACTAACATGCTGAAGTTTTTGTTGCCAGAGTGTGTTTCCAAGGGCTGTCAGGAGTGCCGGTGTCGATATTTAAGATGAGTTTATGTCTAAGTGCACAGGCACTCTGTATTTTTATATTTTTTTTTCTCCCCTTTGTAAGTAACTGTCAGTATTTTCTGGTCAATATTAAGCAGGACTATTTACCTTGTCAAAAATGGATGCTTTTAAATTAATTGTGAAGCCGGGGCTGTAGTGTTCTCCCTGGCTCTCGACAGGCAGGGTTAATACTCTCGCAGCTGAAGATCAGGGACTGGGAGCAAAATGCAAATGCCCACAGAGGAGAGGGCTGGAGAAAACGGCTGCCTGCGTGAGCTTTGGCAGGAAGAGAAGGGAGAAGGAACGAAATGACCTACATTTTGCTAGAGAGAACCTGGTCATTAATGAAAGAGAAGAGCACACAGTAATTTGTACCTTTATGCGCGTGCGTTTGTGATGGCCGGTCTTGCCGCAAAACCACAGTCTGTCTTGAAATCATTCCGGGGTATTAAATGGCTTTCTAGAAAAGCTGCTTCCCCCATACAGCAGAGGTGTTTGAGCTGAATCCTCTAGGATTGCAGCAGTGGACTTGTAAAACTCAGCCAATAATGGCAAAAAATGAAGCACGAATTTTTCTGCTCGCGCGTGTGTAAACATTTTAGTTTGCAAAGGAGAATGTTTCTCTGCAGCTCCTAGCTGTGTTTTAGTTAAAAACAAACCAAACCAACCCAAAAACCAACCCAACCCAAACCTGACAACTGTTTTCATTTGAATTTCAGTTTTAAGAACTTGCAGCCAGGGGTAGGGTGGGAGGGGGGTGGGGGCTTGCAGCACATGCTGATTAATAATTAGCAATAACATAGTGCACTCAAACTAAACCCTCTTCAAATCAATAGCAATCCTAATGCAAGACAGATTTAAAGAGCTGCACATTTCACCTGAGAACCATATTTTACCTTGGAGATAAGGGAAACTGTTACACTAAGCTTCGTTGCATTAATAATAATAATTACATATCGAATTAAATACATTCTGCCCTACAAAAGGCACATTGGAGCAGCAAAACCTTCATTAATAAGAGATGCAGAAATGTTGCAGGGAAGAATGAGAACTGAACGGGGATTACAAAGTCACTATTTCGTTTGTAGGTTGCCCTGATTTTGCTGTTATTTTTCCTCCCATAAATTCAAACTCTTAAAGGAAACCGATTATAACGGTATTTATCGTTCCTGCAAACAAGAGTTACAGGCCATATTATTGTACCTTGGAAATTAAACCAGCTCATAGTTTAGAGCACACGTGGGAGGACCGATTGGGTAATTAAGGTACATTTTAGTCACTCGCAGCGATCTTTATTTCGGGGAACTGTATCCCTCCTCAAAAGCCTAAGAAATAACCGTGCATCTCGTTTTTGAGAATAGGTGGCAAACGCCTGTTTGGAAACAGAGGAAAGGCTCAAATTAAAATGTCACAGGCAGACAGGCAAAGGCAGGATTTCCAGCGTGCTCTTGTAATTACAGCTGGGCTCTTGTGAGAGCAGATCCCCTTTCTCAGTTTTTGCTTTGATCTGGTGTTTAAGAGTTAGAAACACCCCCCGGTCACTTATAGCCCTGCTGTCGGGGCTGATTGCACCTTGAGGGGGGTGCCCATTCGTGATGGGGGGGGGGGGGGGGGGTTGCAAAAAAAAT
>NW_015090847.1:476075-477762 GCF_001431845.1 Calidris pugnax
GGAGAGGGGGGGGGGGGGGGTGGGTATTGAACAAATATTTAAAGAAAAGGGGGAAGGGAGAGCCCTGCGAGCTACGCTGCAGGCAAACAGTCTGCTGCAATCTGAAGGAGGGAGGGAGGCATCCGATGTGATTCCTGCCTTTCCCAGTTTATTTATAGATTTCACTGGTGTGAAGCGCCCTGGCTAAACCCTTGCATTCCTTCACTTACACATGATGGTTTCATAGAATCAATCACAGAATGGTTAGAGCTGAAAGGGACCTCAAAGATCATCCAGTTCCATCCCCCCTGCCCTGGGCAGGGACACCTCCCACCAGACCAGGTTGCTCCAAGCCCCATCCAGCCTGGCCTTGAACCCCTCCCGGGATGGGGCAGCCACAGCTTCTCTGGGCAACCTCTTCCAGTGTCTCACCACCCTCATAGTAAAAAATTTCTTCCTGAGATCTAATCTGAATCTTTTTTCTTCCAATTTAAAACCGTTTCCCCTTGTCCTATCATTACACTTCCTGGCAAAGAGTCCTTCTCCACAGTAGGGTCTGCGGGTAGTAAATGTTAATCACAGAATCTTCGTGGTTGGAACCTTTAGATCACCGAGTCCAACCACAAAAAGCCCCCCAAAAAAACCCCAAAACAAAACACACACCCACAAACAGACACAACCCAACACTCTCGGGCATTATTTATAGATTTCACTGGTGTGAAGCGCCCTGGCTAAACCCTTGCATTCCTTCACTTACACATGATGGTTTCATAGAATCAATCACAGAATGGTTAGAGCTGAAAGGGACCTCAAAGATCATCCAGTTCCATCCCCCCTGCCCTGGGCAGGGACACCTCCCACCAGACCAGGTTGCTCCAAGCCCCATCCAGCCTGGCCTTGAACCCCTCCCGGGATGGGGCAGCCACAGCTTCTCTGGGCAACCTCTTCCAGTGTCTCACCACCCTCATAGTAAAAAATTTCTTCCTGAGATCTAATCTGAATCTTTTTTCTTCCAATTTAAAACCGTTTCCCCTTGTCCTATCATTACACTTCCTGGCAAAGAGTCCTTCTCCACAGTAGGGTCTGCGGGTAGTAAATGTTAATCACAGAATCTTCATGGTTGGAACCTTTAGATCACCGAGTCCAACCACAAAAAGCCCCCCAAAAAAACCCCAAAACAAAACACACACCCACAAACAGACACAACCCAACACTCTCGGGCACTAGAGCATGCCCTGAGGTGCCACATCTACATGCTTCTTAAACATCTCCAGGGATGGTGACTCCAGGCTGTTCCAGGGCCTGACCACCCTCTCAGCAAAGTCCTTCTTCCTCACATCTCATCTAAACCTCCCCTGCCCCAACTTCAGACCATTTCCTCTGCTCCTGGCATGATTCCCTTGGGAGAAGAGGCCAACCCCCACCTCTCTACACCCTCCTGTCAGGGAGCTGTAGAGGGCAATGAGGTCTCCCCTCAGCCTCCTCTTCTCCAAACTAAACATGCCCAATGTTAATATGAATAATATTAACACTACTACTACTTCTACTGTACCTGTAGAGACAGGTCCCAGACCTCCAGCCAGGTGGCTCTAAGGCTGAGAGGCCGTTGTGGAGCTGCCACCCGTGGACTCTTCAGTGTTTGGGCCATTTTTTGGTCAGACCATGAGAAGCAGGAGTTTGCCAGGATTATTTTTCTTTCCTCCCCCCC